>NW_027218328.1:0-12500 GCF_042767895.1 Penaeus vannamei | reverse complement strand
GTAATAGTATTAATAATGATAATAATAATAATGATTAATAATAATAATAATAATAATAATAATAATAATAAAAATGATAATAATAATTATGATATTTTTTTCTTTTTTGAGTCGACAACAATTTTTTAATAAAGCTGTTGTCTTTAAAATCTATTTTTGATAAAGATAAAAACAATAATAATAATAATAATAATAATAAACAATAATAATGCTAATAATGACAATGATAGTAATATTCTATAATTTTCTACACTCATTTTCCTCCTAAAAAATTCATACATAAGAAAAAAATATATATTGTTTTATCCAAGTTAACGTTATATTATTTCATAGGAAATTTATCCTTAAAATTATCCAAAAATTGGCAGTGAAGGAAATATTTTTTTTTTATTATATATCTTTTTTGTATTTTTTTTTCTAAAAGTTTTTTTTTTCATTTAATTATATATCTTTTTTAAAATCCTACAACAAGGAAACAACACGTTTAGCACCGGAAAAAAAACACCAAAATAACCTTAAAATTACAATAAAAAAATTAAAAACACCCACAGTTTTCTTTCTACGTAAAAAATCATGAAATTGGATTTTTAAAAACTTTCTTTATCGATGTTTAAAAAAACTATTATCTACCAATGATTTTTAAAAACCAAATTTTAATTAATGATTTTTAAAAAACATTTTTTCACCAACAAATTTTAAAAACCAAATTTTAATTAATGAATTTTAAAAACCACATTTTTTTCACCAACAATTTTTAAAAAACCAAATTTTTGTTGATTTTTAAAAACCCTTTTTTCTCTTAATGATTTCTAAAAAAATCTTGTTTCTACAGATTTCTATAAAAAACATTTTCATCAATAATGTTTTTAGAAACCCATTCTCTACAAATGATTTTTAAAAACCTGATTTATTATCTTAAGTTTCAAAAAAATCATTTCTTTTACGTAAAAAAAAAAAAAAAAAAAAAAAATTAGGAAACGCAATTTTTTTTTAAAAATCAAGTATTCAAAATCATGATTTTTTTAAAAATTACTATTTAATTTATTGTAAGAAATGAGAGAAAAAAATGAAGCACCATGTGGACTCTTACTATTAATTAGTATTAATTACATTTAATACTAATTAATAATGATTAAAAAAAATAATTGAGCACATAAATTTTTATTTTTGTGAAAAGACATATGACAAAAAAATGTAAATTGTAGACTTATTATTAAGAAAAAAAAAGAAAATAATAAAAAATAACATTAGACTAGACAAAATAAGAACACATATTTACACTGGTATTTTTTTTTTCCAAAAATCATATAAAGTAGAAAAAATAACAAAAAAAGAGTTTTAACTAATGGGTTGTATTAATTAAACTCTTTTTTTTACATCAATTCATTTAATTAAATGAATTCATTCTATATATATTTTTTGAGAAAGTAAAAAAAGAGAAAAAAAAATCCCGCTAAAAAATAGCGAAAAACCGCTACATAAAATCCATGCGGGAAATCGCTAACTTGATCGAGCAATATCGACTGTTGATTTTCCTTATTCTTAATCCTCTCCTATCCTATCCATCCTTTTCTCTTACCTCTTGTCCTTTATCCTCCGTTCTCTCTATCCTTTTCTCTTTCCTCTTGTCCTTTATCCATTCGCTATCCTGTCCTCCTGTCTTTATTTGAATGGAATTGAAAGAGTGTTTATCTTCTCTAACCAATCCTCGTCTCGTCTTATTCGCACCTTAAAGGGACCGTTATTCGCCCCTCAGAAGGACCGTTATTCGCACCTTCTCAATCCGAGATTCGAACCTGCTTCAAACCTCTCTCTCACTCTCTTTTTCGTCTATTTCCATCGTTCTCTTCATCTTTATTGTCATCCATCCTTCTTCCTTCCTCCTCCTCCTCCTTCTCAACACCCTTCCAACCCTTTCTCAACCCTAATTCACATTAAAAGACCCATCCTAAGATGCTCTACTTTCACTCTCGAAACCTCGCCGCCACACCCACTTCTCCTCCCCCTCATCTTCATCCCTCTCAATCCTATCCATCCTTCACCCTCCCTCCTCCTCCTCCTTCGCACCCAACCCTCCACACCCTTCCGCTCCCTCCGCACCCTAATTCACCCTAAAATATCCACCCTAAGTGTTCTTAATACACACTTGACACCTCGACACCCTCGTCCGCAGACTGCCAGCCTTGAGCGTCTCCGAAACGGGGCGGGAGAACTGCGCGACCTCCTCGATGGTGGCCAGCCAGAAACTGAATTTGTTGGCGAAGTAATGGCAGGTCCCGCGGGCGCCATTGCACTCGATGAAGGGCGTGGCGCGGAAGTCCTCCAGGCACGACCCGGGGCTGCTGAGGCTCTGGCCGCCTCCTTCGGCGCCGGCGGCCGTGTGCTGCGGGAGGTGGGGGGGGGGGGGGGGGGAGAGAGAGGAAAGTTAGTATTGAAAATTCTTAGAGAAAAAATCCTCAATTTCCTAAAAAATAATTAATAATAATAATAATAATAATATTATTAAATTCATTAAAATTTCCTAAATGATATTAATATTTAATAATAATAATAATAATAATAATAATAATAATAATATTAAATTCCTCAATTTCCTAAATGATAATTAATAATTAATAATAATAATAATAATAATAATATTAAATTCATGAAAATTTCCTAAATGATAATTAATAATAATAATAACAACAACAACAATAATAATAAATTCATTAAAAAAATCCCTATAATTTCTTTCCTTTTTTTATCCTTAAAGATTCCTCAAAAAAATTTAAAATCCATTAAGTAATCCTCAAAGTTTTCAAAAAAAAAAAAAAAAAGTTCAAATTCATTTCAAAAATCCTTAAAGATTCCTAAAAAAAAAAAAAAAAAAAAAATGTCTTTCTTAAAAAAAAAAAAAAATCCTTAATATTTTCTCCAAAATAGACAGTAAAAATATCCTTAAAATATACTTAAAATATACACCCTTGATCACCCTAAAACTATCGTAACAACCCTAAAACACTTAAAAACCGTAATACACCCTAAAAAAAAAGAAAAGAAAAGAAAAGAAAACAACAAAAAAGAAAAAAAGAACATTTTAAAAACTAAACAACAAAAACAAACAAAAAAGTCGACCACCCATTCGGACAGTCGGGGATGCCCAGCGCCTGACTATGAACCGCCCCTTAAAACCCCTTAAAACCCCTAAAAAAAACCCTTAAAAAACTATATACACCCTAAATAATAATAATAATAATAATAATAATAATAATAAGAATAAATAAATAAAAACTTACCATAACGAACGAATACCCGATCCACAGACCCGACCACCCATTCGGACAGTCGGGGATGCTCAGCGCCTGACTATGAACCGACCCTTAAAACCCATTAAAACCCTTAAAACCCCTTAAAAACCTATATACACCCTAATAATAATAATAATAATAATAATAATAATAATAATAATAATAAATAAATAAAAACTTACCATAACGAACGAATACCCGATCCACAGACCCGACCACCCATTCGGACAGTCGGGGATGCTCAGCGCCTGACTGTGAACCGACCCTTAAAACCCCTAAAAAACCCTTAAAACCCCCTAAAAACCTATATACACCCTAAACAAAAACAAAAAAACAAAAAATAAATAAATAAATAAATAAAAACTTACCATAACGAACGAATACCCGATCCACAGACCCGACCACCCATTCGGACAGTCGGGAATGCTCAGCGCCTGACTGTGAACCGCCCCTAAAAAACCCTTAAAACCCCTTAAAAAAATCCTTAAAAACCTATATACACCCTAAACAAAAACAAAAAAATAAATAAATAAATAAATAAATAAAAACTTACCATAACGAACGAATACCCGATCCACAGACCCGACCACCCATTCGGACAGTCGGGAATGCCCAGCGCCTGACTGTGAACCGCCCCTTAAAACCCCTTAAAACCCCTTAAAAAAATCCTTAAAAACCTATATACACCCTAAACAAAATAAATAATAATAATAATAATAATAATAAATAAATATAAACTTACCATAACGAACGAATACCCGATCCACAGACCCGACCACCCATTCGGACAGTCGGGGATGCTCAGCGCCTGACTGAGAACCGCCCCTTAAAACCCCCTAAAACACCCTTAAAAACCCTTAAAAACCTATATACACCCTAAACAAAACAAAACAAAATAATAACAATAATAAATAAATAAATAAAAACTTACCATAACGAACGAATACCCGATCCACAGACCCGACCACCCATTCGGACAGTCGGGAATGCTCAGCGCCTGACTGTGAACCGCCCCTAAAAAACCCTTAAAACCCCTTAAAAAAATCCTTAAAAACCTATATACACCCTAAACAATAAATAAATAAATAAATAAACAAAAAACTTACCATAACGAACGAATACCCGATCCACAGACCCGACCACCCATTCGGACAGTCGGGGATGCTCAGCGCCTGACTGTGAACCGCTCCTTAAAACCCATTAAAACCCTTAAAACCCCTTAAAAAACTATATACACCCTAAATAATAATAATAATAATAATAATAATAATAATAATAATAAATAAATAAAAACTTACCATAACGAACGAATACCCGATCCACAGACCCGACCACCCATTCGGACAGTCGGGAATGCTCAGCCCTAAAACCCTTAAAAACCCTAAAAAAAAACACTTAAAAACCTATATACACCCTAAACAAAAACAAAAAAACAAAAAATAAATAAATAAATAAATAAAAACTTACCATAACGAACGAATACCCGATCCACAGACCCGACCACCCATTCGGACAGTCGGGGATGCTCAGCGCCTGACTGTGAACCGCCCCTTAAAACCCCTTAAAAACCCTTAAAAAAAACTTAAAAACCTATATACACCCTAAACAAAACAAAACAAAATAATAACAATAATAATAAATAAATAAAAACTTACCATAACGAACGAATACCCGATCCACAGACCCGACCACCCATTCGGACAGTCGGGGATGCTCAGCGCCTGACTGTGAACCGCGATCACGTTCGCCGGGGCTTCACACACCACGCACCTGGAATGGGAATGGGAGAGGTCAGAGTGGGAATGGGAATGAGGGGGGGGTTGGGGGGTTGGAGTGGGAATGGGAATGGGGTTGGGGGGGTTGGGGGGTTGGAGTGGGAATGGGAATGAGGGGGGGTTGGGGGGTTAGAGTGGGAATGGGAATGGGAGAGGTCAGAGTGGGAATGGGAATGGGAGAGGTCAGAGTGGGAATGGGAATGGGAATGGAGGGTGGTTGGGGGGTTAGAGTGGGAATGGGAATGAGGGGGGTTGGGGTGTTGGAGTGGGAATTGGGGGGTTGGGGTTGAGGTGTTGGAGTGGGTACAGGTCAGAGTGGGAATGGGAATGGGGTTGGGGGGGTTGGGGGGTTAGAGTGGGAATGGGAATGAGGGGGGTTGGGGGGTTAGAGTGGGAATGGGAATGAGGGGGTGGTTGGGGGGTTGGAGTGGGAATGGGAATGAGGGGGGTTGGGGGGTTAGAGTGGGAATGGGAATGAGGGGGGTTGGGGGGTTAGAGTGGGAATGAGGGGGGTTGGGGGGTTGGAGTGGGAATGGGAATGAGGGGGTGTTGGAGTGGGAATGGGAATGGGAGAGGTCAGAGTGGGAATGGGAATGGGGGGGGTTGGAATGGGAATTGGAGTTGGAGTGGGAATGGGAATTGGGGTTGGGTGTTGGAGTAGGAATGGGAATAAGGGGGTGGAGTGGGAATGGGAATTGGGGGTTGGAGTGGGAATGGGAATTGGGGTTCGGTGTTGGAGTGGGAATGAGAATAAGGGGGTGGAGTGGGAATGGGAATTGGGGTTGGTGGGAATGGGAACGGGGGGTTGGGTGTTGGAGTGGGAATGGGAATTGGGGTTAGAGTGGGAATGGGAATGAGGGGGTGGGGTTAGAGTGGGAATGGGAATGAGGGGGTGGGGTTAGAGTGGGAATGGGAATGAGGGGGTGGGGTTAGAGTGGTAATGGGAATGAGGGGGGTTGGAGTGGGAATGGGAAGGTACGAAGGGGAATGTGGGTTCTGGGGTGGGAATAAGGCGTTTGGAATGGGGGGTTGGAGTGGGAATGAGGGGTTGGAATACGGGGTTTGGAATGGGAATGGGAATTGGGGTTAGAGTGGGAATGGGAATGAGGGGGTGGGGTTAGAGTGGGAATGGGAATGAGGGGTTGGGGTTGGAGTGGGAATGAGGGGTTGGAGTGAAAATGGGGGGTTGGGTGGGATGGGGGGGAATAATGGGAATGAGGGGCTGAAATAGGAATAGGGGATTGGGAATGAATGATTGGAATGGGAATGAGGGGGGGAAACTGGAATCAGGGGGTTGGGGGTTGGAATGGGAATTAGGAATGAAGGTTAGGCATTGGAATGTTCCTAGTAATAATGATAATACTGATGATGATAATAATAGTAATAATAATGATGGTGATAATAATGATAATAATTATCATTCTCGTCAAAACATTACAGGACATTAATACTAAAACAAATTTCAAAGTAATTACCTCATCTTCTGATTAATAACCTCATTAATGAAGACTTAATTACTTAAGCAACTCCCTAATTGACTAATCCAACTCCTTAATTACCTATTCACTTCCCTAATTACCCGTCTAATCCCTAACTGCCCATTTAACCCCTAATTAACTATCAGCTTCCTAATTGCCCCCAAACCAGCACCTAATTATCCCACCTTTACCTCTAATTAACCCCATCTAACCTCCTAATTAAGTCTTTTACCCACTAATTATCCCTCGTACCCCTTAATTACCCCTAATTACCTCTCACACCCCTTAATTATCCTTCATACCACTTAATTACCCCCTAATTACCTCTCATACCTCTTACTTACTCACTGATTAACCATCTTACCCTCTAATTACCCCATCCAACCCCCTCTTACCCGTTAATTACCCCTTTTAAGCCCATCCAACCTCCTAACTACCCCTAATTACCCCATCCAACCCCCTCTTACCCCTTAATTACCCCTTTTAACCCCATCCAACCCCCTAAATACCCCGAATTATCCCTTATAACCCCCTAATTAACCCCATCCAACCCCCTAACTACCCCTAACTACCCCATCCAACCCCTTAACTACCCCACCCAACCCCTAACTACCCTTAATCACCCCTAATCACCCCTTTAAGCCCCCTAATTACCCCCATCCAACCCCCTAACTACCCTTAATCACCCCTTAATTACCCCTTAATCACCCACACTCACCTCGAAATATACGGCCTAATTGCCGAATCGGCCACCGGCATCATGGGAATGGGGTCATTAGTGGAGAGCCAATAAGACTTGTCATTCCGGCTGGCGTAATTGCACACGTTGTTGAAGTCACAGAACATGAAGGGCATGGTGCTGAAGCGGCGAACGCAGGAACCGGCCAGACCTGAAATTGGGGAAATGGGGGAGGGGGGGGAGGGGTTAATTGGTGATGAAATTGGGGGGTGAAATTGGGGGTTAATTGGTTTGTAATTGGGGGTTAATTGGTTTGTAATTGGGGTTGGTAGGGGGGACAGGGTGAAATAGGGGTCTGAAATTGGGAGGGGGGGTCAATGGGTTTGAAATTTGGGGTAAAATTGGGGACAGGGGTGAAATGGGAGTCTGAAATTGGGGAGGGGGGTGAAATTCGGGTCTGAAATTGGGAGGGGTTATTGGGTTTGAAACTGAGGGGTAAAACTAGGGAAGGGGGTAAAATAGGAGTCTGAAATTGGGAGGGGGGTCAATGGGTTTGAAATTTGGGGTAAAATTGGGGACGGGGGGAAATTGGAAAGAGGGGATAGTGGGGTTAATTGGTTTGAAATTAAGGATAAATTGGTTTGAAATTGGGGTTATTGATAGGTTTGAAGCGACCTCTTCACTTCACTCATAAAAATATACCTCACTCACTTCACTTCACCTCAATCACTCGCTTCACGTCACTCATAAAAATATACCTCACACATTTCACTCATAAAAATATACCTCCTCACTTCACCTCACTCACTTCAATTCACCTTACTCACTCATTCCACTTCACTCACTCACTTCATTTCACCTTACTCACTCATTCCACTTCACTCACTCACTTCATTTCACCTTACTCACTCATTTCACTTCACTCACTCACTTCATTTCACCTTACTCACTCATTCCACTTCATTCACTTCACCTCACTCTCTTCACTTCACTCACTTCACCTCACCTTACTCACTTCACTGACTTCATTTCAAACCTCCTCACTTCACTTTATTCATTCCACTTCACTCACTTCATTTCATACCTCCTCACTTCACTTCACCTTACTCATTCCACTTCACTTCACCTTACTCACTTCACTCACTCCATTTCATACCTCCTCACTTCACTTCACCTCACTCACTTCACTTCACCTCACTCACTTCACCTTACTCACTTCACTTCACTTCACCTCACTCACTTCACTTCACCTCACTTCACCTCACTACTCACCCAGATCCTGATGATGCGCCTTCTCGTTCCCTTCCACGTAGAGCAGCGAGTACCCCTCCCACAGCCGGAAGTGCCCGGCCTCACACCTTGGCACTATGGACGTCTGGGAGTGCCTGACTATGAGAGTGCCAGAGAAGTGCTGCTCTTGGTCGGAGCAAGCCCTGCCCGGCTCGCCCTTGGTGCCATCGAAGCCCCGTTGGCCCTGGAGGTGGAAAAGGGGGGGGGGAGAGAAAAAAGGGTGAAGTGAGTTTTTTGTGGGGTGAAAGGGGGGGTGGGGGTAGGGTTGGGGGGGTGGGTGGGGATTGTAAGGGGAGGGAGGGTGAAGTGAGTTTTTTGTGGGGTGAAAGGGGGGTGGGGGTGTTTGGGGGGGATGGGCGAAGGGAGAGGGGGGGGAGGGGGAGAGAAAAAAGGGTGAAGTGAGTTTTTTAGTGGGGTGAAAGGGGGGTGGGGGTGTTTGGGGAGGTGGGGGTGTTTGGGGAGGGAAGGGTGGATGGGTGGGGGTGATGGGGGTTAGGTGGGGGGGGGGAGAGAAAAAAGGGTGAAGTGAGTTTTTTGTGGGGTGAAAGGGGGGGTGGGGGTGTTTGGGGAGGTGGGGATGTTTGGGGAGGGAAGGGTGGATGGGTGGGGGTGATGGGGGTTAGGTGGGGGGGGAGAGAAAAAAGGGTGAAGTGAGTTTTTTTGTGGGGTGAAAGGGGGGGTGGGGGTAGGGTGTTTGGGGGGATGGGTGAAAAGGGGGGAGGGGGAGAGAAAAGAGGGAGAAGTGAGTTTTTTGTGGGGTGAAAGGGGGGGGGAGAGAAAAGAGGGAGAAGGGAGTTTTTTGTGGGTGAAAGGGGGGTGGGGTGGGGTTGGGGGGATGGGTGAAGGGAGAGGGGAGGGGAGGGGGAGAAAAAGGGTGAAGTGAGTTTTTTGTGGGGTGAAAGGGGGGGGTGATGGGTGTTTGGGGGGGATGGGTGAAGGGAGATGGGAGAGTGGAAGGGGGGGGAGAGAAAGGGAGAAGTGAGTTTTGTGGGTGAAAGGGGGGGTGGGGGTAGGGTTGGGGGGTGGGTGGGGATTGTAAGGGGAGGGAGGGAGAAGTGAGTTTTGTGGGGTGTTGTTTGGAGGGTTTGGGGAGGGAAGGGTGGGTGTGAGGGGGGGTGGGTGTGTGATGGGTGGGGTTGGGGGGGATGGGTGAAGGGAGAGGGGAGGGGAGGGGGAGAGAAAAAAGGGAGAAGTGAGTTTTTTGGGGTGAAAGGGGGGGTGATGGGTGTTTGGGGGTGTGAGGGGGTAAAGGGGGAGGGTGATGGGGTGGGGTTGGGGTGGGGTGAAGGGGTGAACGGGGGGTGGTGAAGGGGGTGTAAGTGAGGGGTGTTTGGGGGGAGGGAAGGGTGGTTTTGGGGGAAGTGAAAGGGGAGGGGAGAGAAAGGGAGAAGTGAGTTTTGTGGGGGGTGTTGTTTGGGGGTTTGGGGAGGGAAGGGTGGGTGTGAGGGGTGTGGGGGGTGATGGGGGTTAGGTGGGGGGGGGAGTGAGGGAGTGTTGGGGGGGGGTTGGGGGGTTGGGTGTAGGGAGGGTAAAGGGAGAGTGGAAGGAAGGGTGAGGGGAGGGGAAGGGGAAGTGACGGGGGGAGTTGTTTGGGGGGGTGGGGTGGGGGGTGGATGGGTGTGATGGGTGAGGGGTGGGTGTGAGGGGTAAAGGGGGGGGGGTGGACGTGAGGGTGATGGAACATGTGGGTGAAGGGTGAGG
This sequence comes from Penaeus vannamei, assembly GCF_042767895.1. Classification (NCBI taxonomy): domain Eukaryota; kingdom Metazoa; phylum Arthropoda; class Malacostraca; order Decapoda; family Penaeidae; genus Penaeus; species Penaeus vannamei. The sequence continues at coordinate 2,287 of NW_027218328.1, read as the reverse complement.
GGGAAGAGTGAAGCGTGGGGAGGGGGAGGGGGGATGAGGGTGAAGGGTGATGGGTGGAAAGGGGTGAGGGAGATGAGAAGGGTGAAATAGGGTGTAGATAGCATGCTCTTTAAGAATTACTCTCTCTCTCTTTCTCTCTCTCTCTCCCTTCCCATCCCTCTCTCTCTCTCATTTATTCTTTCTCTCTCTCTCTCTCTCTCTCTCTCCCTCTCTCTCTCTCTCTCTCTCCGTCCCTCTCCCTCTCTCTCTCTTTCCTTCCCTTCCCTCTCCGTCCCTCTCCCTCTCTCTCTCTCTTTCCTTCCCTTCCTTCTCTCCCCCTCTCTCCATTCTCTCTCTCTCTCCCTCTCCCATCTTTCTCTCCTTTATTCTCTCTTTCCCTCTCTCTCTCTCCCTCCCTCTTCCTCTCCCATCTCTCTCTCTCTCCCTCTCTCTCCCTCCCTCTCCCATCTCTCTCTCTCTCTCTCTCCCTCTCTCCCTTCCTTCCTTCTCTCCCCTTCTTTCCATTCTCTCTCACTCTCTACCTCCCTCCTTCTTTCTCCTTCCTCTCCCATCTTTCTCTCTCTCTCTCTCTCCCTCTCCCATCTTTTTTTCTCTCTCTCCCTCTCCCATTTCTCTCTCTCTCTCCCTCTCCCATTTCTCTCTCTCTCTCCCTCTCCCAACTCTTTCTCTCTCCCACCTTTAATCTCTCTCCCTCTCCCATCTTTCTCTCTGTCTCTCTCTCCCTCCTTTATTCTCTCTCTCTCTCTCTCCCTCCTTTATTCTCTCTCTCTCTACTCACCGGCAGTCCCGGGGCCCCGTCGAAGCCCCGCTCTCCCTTCATGCCCCTCGGTCCTTCGGGTCCCGGCAGCCCGTCGAAGCCCCTCTGTCCCTTCTCGCCCGGCATCCCGTCCATCCCGGGGCTTCCTACGGGTCCTACGGGTCCTATGGGGCCCTGGGGACCCGGGAGGCCCCTCTGGCCCTTCGTTCCGGGGACCCCGGGGCGTCCGGCGGGTCCTGGGAGCCCTGGATCGCCCTTGGGGCCGGGGGGTCCCGGGCGGCCGACCAGACCGGGGATGCCCGCGAAGCCCTTGGGTCCGGGGGTCCCCCGCTCCCCTGGGATGCCCGGGAGGCCGCTGCTGCCCTTGTCGCCCTTGGGGCCTGGGGGGCAGGGGAGTCCCGGTAGCCCCGGGAGCCCGACGTCGCCCTTGAGTCCTGCCGCTCCTGGTAGCCCGGGGGGCCCTGCCAGGCCCTTGTCGCCGGGGAGACCCGGGTACCCCTTCTCCCCGGGGGCACCGGGGCGTCCGTCCTGCCCCGGGAGCCCCGGCTGCCCCGATAGGCCCCGGTCGCCCTTGGGACCCGGCAGCCCCGGGGGAGCGGGATCCCCTGGGGGACCCCTCTGACCCGGGAGACCTGCGAACCCGACGTCGCCCTTCTGACCCGGCTGGCCGTCGACCCCGTTCCGACCGGGCTTTCCCGCCAGCCCCGGCAGGCCCTTCTCGCCCTTCATGGTGACCCCGGGGACGCCCACGGGGCCTCGGGGTCCGGGGAGACCCTGGGACCCCTTCAAGCCGTCGATTCCGGGCTGGCCTGGGGCGCCGGGGAAGCCTCGGTCGCCCTGGGGGAAGAAAGGGGGGGGAAGGGGTTAGAATCTAGGGTGGAAAAAAAAGGGGTGAGAATTTTTTTTTTTTTTTTTGGGGGGGGGGAAATGGATTAAAAAAAAATTATGGGGGGAAAAATTTATTAATCTTTTTTTCTCTCTCTCTTTCTCTCTCTATCTCTTTTTCTCTCTTTCTTTCTTTGCTTATCTGTTATCTATCTTACCTCTCTCTCTCTCTCTCTCTCTCTCTCTCTCTCTCTCTCTCTCTCTCTCTCTCTCTCTCTCTTTTCTTTCTTTCTTTCTTTCTTTCTTTCTTTCTTTCTTTCTTTCTCTCTCTCTCTCTCTCTCTCTCTCTCTCTCTCTCTCTCTCTCTCTCTCTCAAACCACTAGTGATATTTCAAAATCTATTAGTTTATCTAGACAGAAATTACTCTTTTAAATATCTATAATATCTTCAAACATTTAAATCATTCTAATATATTCTATATATTTGTAATGACTCTTTTTATATAAATCTAATATCTCTCTTTTCCTCTCTCACTTACTCTCTCTCTTTCTTTCTTTCTCTCTTCCTTACTCTCCCTCTCTCTCTCTTCTCTCTCTCTCTCTCTCTCTCTCTCTCTCTCTCTCTCTCTCTCTCTCTCTCTCTCTCCCTTACTCTCTCTCTTTCTCTCTCTCTCCCTTACTCTCTCTCTTTCTCTCTCCTTCTTC
>NW_027218327.1:42500-53865 GCF_042767895.1 Penaeus vannamei | reverse complement strand
TAGCCAATCGCCCCTGGGGGACCGCGCAACCCAGGGGGCCCAGGGAGACCCTCGGGGCCCGCTTCACCCTTGACGCCCTTCTCGCACTCGCCGCACTCGCAGTCCAGCCCGCGGTCGCCCTTCTCTCCGTTGCGGCCTGTGGGGAGAGGGGGGGAAATAGGGTGAGTTTAGGGTGAAATAGGGTGAAATGGGGTGACTTTTGGGTGGAATTGGGTGAAATAGGGTGAGTTTAGGGTGAAATTGGGTGAGTTTTGGGTGAAATTGGGTGACTTTTGGGTGGAATGGGGTGACTTTTGGGTGGGATTGGGTGAAATAGGGTGAAAAAGGGTGAGTTTAGGGTGAAATTGGGTGAAATTGGGTGAAGTAGGGTGAGTTTAGGGTGAAATAGGGTGAGTTTGGGGTGAAATAGGGTGAGTTTAGCGTGGAATTGGGTGAAATAGGGTGAGTTTACGGTGAATTTAGGTGACTTTTGTGTGGGATTGGGTGAAATAGGGTGTTTAGGGTGAGTTTAGGGTGAAATAGGGTGAGTTTGGGATGAAATAGGGTGAGTTTAGGGTGGAATCAATCATTTAGGGGTTAAGGGTGACTTAGGGTGAAATAAGTCAATTAGGATTAATTAAGGGTGACTTTAGGGTTGAAAAAGGGTGTTTTAAGATGAAAGAAGATTTAGGGTAAAAAAGTAGGAATTTTTGGTCAAATGTGATTGAAGAAAAAATAAAATGAAATTGACTACAAAAATAGAAAAAAAAATCATTGTGTATATTCATATATTTCTTAAGAATCATAAATTAATAGATAAAAAATTATTTAAAATATCTACGTTGAAATATGAGTATATGTACATATCTATATCTATCTATCTATTTATTTCTCTGTCTATTTGTCTCTTTCTCTCTCTGTCTGTCTGTCTGTCTCTCTATCTATCTATTCTATAAATCCACTTTCTCTCTCTCTCTCTCTCTCTCTCTCTCTCTCTCTCTCTCTCTCTCTCCTTTTCTTTCTCTCTATTCCTATCTATTCATCTATACATCCATTTGTCTATCTTTTATCTATATCATCAATCTATTTATCTCTCTCTCTCTCTCTCTCTCTCTCTCTCTCTCTCTCTCTCTCTCCATCTATCTATCTATCTCCTTCTCTCTATCTCTCTCTCTCTCTCCTTCTCTATCAATTTACCTCTATCTATCTATCTATCTATCTATTCTATACATCCACTTTCTCTCTCTCCCTCTCCCCTTCTCTATCTCTCCCTCTCTCTCCTTCTCTCTATCTATTTATCTCTCTCTATCTCCTTCTCTATTTCTCCCTCTCTCTCCTTCTCTATCTATCTTTCTCTCTATTTATTTATCTCTGTCTATCTCCTTCTCTATTTCTCCCTCTCTCTCCTTCTCTGTCTTTCTCTCTATCTATTTATCTCTCTCTCTATCTCCTTCTCTATCTATCTTTCTCTCTACCTATTTATCTCTCTCTATCTCCTTCTCTATTTCTCCCTCTCTCTCCTTCTCTGTCTTTCTCTCTATCTATTTATCTCTCTCTCTATCTCCTTCTCTATCTATCTTTCTCTCTACCTATTTATCTTTCACTATCTCCTTCTCTATTTATCCCTCTCTCTCCTTCTCTGTCTTTCTCTCTATCTATTTATCTCTCTCTCTATCTCCTTCTGTATCTATCTTTCTCTCTACCTATTTATCTCTCTCTATATATATATTTATCTCTCTCTCTATCTCTATCTATCTCCTTCTCTCTATCTATCTCTATCTATCTCCTTCTCTCTATCTCTCTCTCTCTCTCCTTCTCTATCAATTTACCTCTATCTATCTAACTATCTATCTATTCTATACATTCACTTTCTCTCTCTCCCTCTCCCCTTCTCTATCTCTCCCTCTCTCTCCTTCTCTCTACCTATTTATCTTTCACTATCTCCTTCTCTATTTCTCCCTCTCTCTCCTTCTCTATCAATCTTTCTCTCTATCTATTTATCTCTCTCTATCTCCTTCTCTATTCCCCCTTCTCTCTCCTTCTCTGTCTTTCTCTCTATCTATTTATCTCTCTCTCTATCTCCTTCTGTATATATCTTTCTCTCTACCTATTTATCTCTCCCTCTCTCCTCTCTCTCTCCTTCTCTATCTATCTTTCTCTCTATCTATTTATCTCTATCTCCTTCTCTATTTCTCCCTCTCTCTCCTTCTCTGTCTTTCTCTCTATCTATTTATCTCTCTCTCTATCTCCTTCTCTATCTATCTTTCTCTCTACCTATTTATCTCTCTCTCTATCTCCTTCTCTATCTATCTTTCTCTCTACCTATTTATCTCTCTCTCTCTATCTATCTATCTATCCTTTTCCCCTTCTCTATCTTTCTCTTTATCTATTTATCTCTCTCCTTCTCTCTCTATCTATCTATTCATCCTTTTTTCAAAGACTTTGCATCTCCTCACCAGGAATTCCGTCCAGTCCAGGTGTTCCAGGAATGCCCGGAGCTCCCACATCTCCCGGATCTCCTGGTGACCCTGGGATGCCGTCAATGCTGTCTCCTGGGATGCCTCGAGGACCTATAGGACCCGGAGGACCTCTTGCTCCGGGCGTGCCGTCGAGTCCCGGTCTTCCGTCGCGTCCGGGCGTGCCCTGGAAGGTGTGGGAGCGGGTTTTGAAATGGGTTTGGAAAGGGGAGAGGAAGTTTGTTTGAGTTTCCCCTGCGTTTTGGAAAATAGAAAATGGTGGTATTTTTTGGGGTAGACTAAAGTAAATTAGTTTTTTTTTTGGGGGGGGGAGGAAGTTTGTTTGAGTTTCCCCTGCGTTTTGGAAAATAGAAAATGGTGGTATTTTTGGGGTAGACTAATGTAAATTAAAGTTTTTTTTTTTGGGGGGGGGGGAGGAAGTTTGTTTGAGTTTCCCCTGCGTTTTAGAAAATAGAAAATGGTGGTATTTTTAGGGTAGACTAAAGTAAATTAAAGGTTTTTTTGGGAAGGGGTAGTTTGCTTAAGTTTCCCCTGCGTTTTGAATAGAAAATGGTGATATTTTTTGGGTAGACTAATGTAAATTAAAGATTTTGGGGGGGAAAGTTTTTTGGGGAAGGGGTAGTTTGCTTAAGTGTCCCCTACCTTTTGAATAGAAAATGGTGATATTTTTTGGGTAAACTTAAGTAAATTAAGTTTGTTTTTTTTGTGAAGGGGTAGTTTGCTTAAGGATCCCCTACCTTATTGAATAGAAAATGGTGATATTTTTCGGTTAGATTAAAGTAGATTAAAGTTTTTTTGTGAAGGGGAAGTTTGCTTGAGTTTCCCCTCCCTTTTTAATAGAAAATGGTGGTACTTTTTGGGTAGACTAAATTTAACTATTTAAAAAAAAAATTGGAGAGAAGGATTAGTTGACTAAACCAATTCTAAAGAAAATGAAAAAAACACAACAAAAATACCACAACCATAAATACGAAAATTATAACCACAGCCACAACCATTATGAAAGTAACAGCTACAACACTAAGCCAAATGTAAAGATACAACAAAATGCTACAACAGGCAACAATCACAACACAGCTACAAAAACCTATAACCACAATCTACAACTGACAACCAACCCTACACCTTACAACACATAACTACAACGACAACTACAACACCTACAACCTCCCTACAGACAACCAAAATCCACTAGCATAATCTACAACCTACAGCCACAACCATCACCTTATAACCACAACCTTCACTTACAACTCCTACAACCACAATCTACAACCTACAACTTCTCTACCAACAACCTATAAGAGATACACCACAACCACAATCTACAATGTACAACCTACATCCACAACCATAATCTTCAACCAACAACCTCTTTACCTACACTATACCACAACCTGCAACCAGAACCTGCAACCTTTAACCTCTCTACCTACAACCACTACTTACATACCACAACCTACTTTTCTACCATCATACCACAACCTACAATCTACCTCTCTATCTACAACTACAACCTCTCTACCCATCACAACCTACAATCTACCTCTCTACCCATCACAACCTACAATCTACCTCTCTACCCATACTTCTCTACCCACCACAACCACAACCCACAATCTACAACCTACAACCTCTCTACCCACCACAACCACAACCTACAATCTCTCTACCCACCACAACCACAACCTATAATCTACAGCCTAACCTACAACCTCTCTACCCACCACAACCACAAACTACAATCTACAACCTACAACCTCTCTACCCACCACAACCTACAATCTACCTCTCTATCAGCCACAATCTACAACCTCTCTACCTACAACCACAACTACAACCTATAACCTCTCTACCCACCACAACCACAACCTACAACCTCTTTACCTACAACCACAATCAAAAACCTACAATCTACAACCTACAACCTCTCTACAAAACAGCCACAACCTACAACCTGCAACCTCTCTACCTACAACCACAATAAAAAACCTACAATCTACAACCTACAACCTCTCTACAAAACAGCCACAACCTACAACCTGCAACCTCTCTACCTACAACCAAAATAAAAAAAACCTACAATCTACAACCTACAACCTCTCTACCTACAACCAAAATAAAAACCTACAACTAGAACCTCTCTAAATACAACCAAAATCAAAAACCTCTTTACCTACAACCAAAAAAAAAAAACTACAACCTCTTTACCTACAACCAAAATAAAAAAACCTACAACCTCTCTAATTACAACCAAAATCAAAAACCTACAACCTCTTTACCTACAACCAAAATAAAAAAACACAACTAGAACCTCTCTAAATACAACCAAAAAAAAACACAACTAGAACCTGGCTAGTTACAACCAAAATAAAAAACCTACAACCAAAATAAAAAAAACCTACAACCTCTTTACCTACAACCAAAATAAAAAAAACTACAACCTCTTTACCTACAACCAAAACAAATAAAAAACCTACAACCTCTCTACCTACAACCACAACCAACAACCTACAACCAAAATAAAAAAACCTACAACCTCTTTACCTACAACCAAAAAAAAAAACCTACAACCTCTCTACCTACAACCACAACCAACAACCTACAACCTCTCTACCTACAACCACAACCAACAACCTACAACCTCTCTACCTACAACCACAACCAACAACCTACAACCAAAATAAAAAAACCTACAACCTCTTTACCTACAACCAAAAAAAAAAACCTACAACCTCTCTACCTACAACCACAACCAACAACCTACAACCTCTCTACCTACAACCACAACCAACAACCTACAACCTCTCTACCTACAACCACAACCAACAACCTACAACCAAAATAAAAAAACCTACAACCTCTTTACCTACAACCAAAAAAAAAACCTACAACCTCTCTACCTACAACCACAACCAACAACCTACAACCTCTCTACCTACAACCACAACCAACAACCTACAACCTCTCTACCTACAACCACAACCAACAACCTACAACCAAAATAAAAAAACCTACAACCTCTTTACCTACAACCAAAAAAAAAACCTACAACCTCTCTACCTACAACCACAACCAACAACCTACAACCTCTCTACCTACAACCACAACCAACAACCTACAACCAAAAAAAAACTACAACCTCTCTACCTACAACCACAACCAACAACCTACCGGAATGGCGAATCCTTTGTCTCCCTTGGGTCCTGGCAGGCCGGACACGCCCCTTTCTCCTGGTAACCCTGGGGGGCCCTCAGCACCCGGGGCCCCTGTGAGAGAGAGAGAAAAAAAAGATTAATTACGTTGAATTAATTAATTAATTAATGAGAGAGAGAGAGAGAGAGAGAGAGAGAGAGAGAGAGAGAGAGAGAGAGAGAGAGAGAGAGAGAGAGAGAGAGAGAGAGAGAGAGAGAAAGAGAGAGAAAAAAAGATTAATTACATTTAATTAATTAATGCTTAATTAATTATGTTTATCTAACTGTTTATGAGAGAGAGAGAAAAAAAAATATTAATTACGTTTAATTAATTAATACTTAATTAATTATGTTTATCTAACTGTTTATGAGAGAGAGAGAGAGAGAGAGAGAGAGAGAGAGAGAGAGAGAGAGAGAGAGAGAGAGAGAGAGAGAGAGAGAGAGAGAGAGAGAGAGAGAGAGAAGGATTATGTTAAATTGATTATGTTTATTCAATTATGTTTATCTAACTGTTTATTCAATTATGTTTATCTAACTGTTTATTCAATTATGTTTATCTATTTATTCAATTATGTTTATCTAACTGTTTATTCAATTATGTTTATCTATTTATTCAATTATGTTTATCTAACTGTTTATTCAATTATGTTTATCTAACTGTTTATTCAATTATGTTTATCTAACTGTTTATTCAATTATGTTTATCTATTTATTCAATTATGTTTATCTAACTGTTTATTCAATTATGTTTATCTGTTTATTCAATTATGTTTATCTAACTGTTTATTCAAATATGTTTATCTAACTGTTTATTCAATTATGTTTATCTAACTGTTTATATAATTGTATTTATTTGCTTTTTGTATTTAATAATGTTTTTTTAATTGTGCTTATTTAACTGTGTTTATATAATTGTTTATTTGTGTTTCTTTAATTGTTTATTTGTGTTTATTTAATTGTATTTATCTAATTATGTTTATTTAATTATGTTCATCTAATTGTGCTTATTCAATTATGTTTAATCAATTGTTTATTTATATATGTTTAATTAATTGTTTATGTAATCGTGTTTATTTAATTGTGTGTATTTGATTTTTTAAAATTATGTTTATTTAAATGAGTTTATTTGAGTTTTTTTATTATGTTCATCTAATTATGTTTAATTAATTGTGATATTCTATTAGATTTCATTATGTTATTTTAATTAGACATTTTTGTTATCTTAAGCTGATTCATTCATATTGTTTTAATTATATTTGCTTAATCATACTTATTTAATTATGTTATCTCAATTATTTTATCTTAATTTGATCTGTTTTATTGTTTATTCAATAAGGGTAATTCCATTATGTTTATCTAATTTTCTTTCATTATGTTTAAGAAACAGAAATTAATTATATCTACTTATAATTAGATAATTATATTCATCTACTCATTTATTTAATCAAATGTAAGAAAAAACAGATAATGATTAATAATAATAATTAATTATAATTATATTATATATAATTAAATTAATTATATAATAATAATTAATTAATAATTAATAATAATAATTAGAATGATAAAATAATTTCACTTCGTATCATACATACATTAAATTATAAAAGAAATATAAGAAAAACAAATAATTATGCATATATAATTATAATTTTAATATATTTTAAGTTATATAATCTAATTCTATCTAAGAAATAAAATTATTCTTCATTTTGATATCCATTTGACTGATTATCTTTATTTATTTATTTATTTATTATTATTATCTTTATTGTATTTGACTGAATTAAATGTACATTAAATTAGAGAAAAAATCTAAAATGACAATTATATTTGATCATAATTGTATATATAGATAAAGAAATAAAGAGATAAAGAGAGAGAGAGAGAGAGAGAGAGAGAGAGAGAGAGAGAGAGAGAGAGAGAGAGAGAGAGAGAGAGAGAGAGAGAGAGAGAGAGAGAGAGAGAGAGAAAGAGAGAGAGAGAGAAATAGACAGATAGAGATAGAGGGAGATACAAACAAAGAGACAGACAGACAGACACACAAACAGACAGCTAGACAGACAGAGATATAGGGAGAGAAACAACAACTTAAAAGACAGACAGACAGACAAACAGACAGACAGACAGACAGGCAGAGATAGAGGGGGATACAAATAGATAGACAGCCAGAGATAGAAGGAGAGAAACTGACAGAAAGAGATAAAGAGAGGGAAACAGACATATAGAGAGGCACACAGACAAAGATAAAGGGAGAGAAAAAGACAGCTAAACAGACAAACAGACAGACATACCAGAGATAAGATAAAGAGAGAGAAAAAGACAGACAGACAGACAGATAGAAAGATAGACAAAGATAAAGGGAGAGAGAGAGAGAGAGAGAGAGAGAGAGAGAGAGAGAGAGAGAGAGAGAGAGAGAGAGAGAGAGAGAGAGAGAGAGAGAGAGAGAGAGAGAGAGAGAGAGAAAGAGAAAGAGAAAGAGAGAAAGAGAGAAGAAAGAGAAAGAGAGAGAAAGAGAAAGAGAAAGAGAAAGAGAGAGAGAAAATGAGAAAGAGAAAGACAGAAACAGAAACAGAGACAGACATAACAGACATAACAGACATAACAGACAGACAGACGCAACAGACCTGGCCTTCCTCCATCTCCCTTGGCCCCCTTTGGCCCAGGTGCTCCCTCTCGCCCGGGGTTCCCAGTCTGACCGGGACCCCCTGGTACCCCCGGGGGACCCCTGCCCCCGGGGAGGCCATCTACTCCATCCCTTCCCTTGGGTCCGGGGGGTCCCTGGGGTCCCGGGGGGCCGGGGGGGCCTTGTTCGCCGCCCTGGGGGAATGGGGGAGAGGGGGGGATTAAGAGAAATTGATAAGGTCTTGATAATAGATGATAAATGATAATAATTGATAATGAATGATAATATATGATAATAAATAAGAATAATTTATAAAAAAAATCATGATAATAGATGATAAATGATAATAATTGATAATGAATGATCATATATGATAATAAATAAGAATAATTTATAATTAATCATGATAATAGATGATAAATGATAATAATTGATAATAAATAAATGATAATAATTGATAATAAATAAATGATAATAATTGATAATAAATAAATGATAATAATTGATAATAAATAAATGATAATAATTGATAATTAGTGTTGATTGAAAGTCTTGATAATAAATGATAAATGATAATAACTGATAATGAATGATAATATATGATAATAAATAAGAATAATTTATAATTAATCATGATAATAGATGATAAATTATAGTAAATGATAATAAATAAATGATAATAATTGATAATTAGTGTTGATTGAAAGTCTTGATAATAAATGATAAATGATAATAATTGATAATGAATGATAACATATGATAATAAATAAGAATAATTTATAATAATTGCTAATGAATGATAATATATGATAATAAATAAGAATAATTTATAATAAATATGATAATAAATGATAAGAATTGATAATAAATAAGAATAATTTATAATAAATCATGATAATAAATGATAAGAATGGATAATAAATAAAAATAAACTGTATCAAATCTAGATAATAATTGATAATAAATAAGAATGAATTATATTAAATCTTGATAATAATTGATATTAAATAAGAAAAAATTATAATAGATATTCATATAAATTATTATCAAAATGTTGATAAAAGAATTATAAGAAAATATTGAAAATAAATGATAATAAATAAGAATAAATCTTGATAATAATTGATAACAAATAAGAAAAAATATTATTGGAATAAATATTTTTTTTAAATGTTGCTAGAAAAGAAAATATAAACATAAGACTGAATAAAAAAAAAATGTTGATAATATTTAGATAAAATTAATTAAATCAGAATAAAATAAAATTTTGATAAAAAAATGTTGATAAATATTGATTAAAAAAATTGATTAAAAGATATTGATTAAATTTTGATAAAAAGGGTGGACAGAAAAGACCTTGAAATCCTTTAAAACCCTAAGACTTCACTTAGAAAACTTTAAAACCTCCCTAAAATAACAAAAACTTCCCCTAGAACCCTAAAATCCCCTTAAAATCTAAACTTCCCTTTCAACCCTAAACTTCCCCTAAACCCTAACTTCCCCTAAAACCCTAAACTCCCCTTAAAACCTAAACTTCCCTTTCAACCCTAAACTTCCCCTAAAACCCTAAACTCCCCTTAAAACCTAAACTTCCCTTTCAACCCTAAACTTCCCCTAAAACCCTAAACTCCCCTTAAAACCCTGTGAACTTCCCTTTACACCTAAACTTCCCCTAAAACCCTGAACTTCCCTTAAAACCCTAAACTTCCCTTAAAACCCTCTTAAACCCTTTAAAAAATCTACAAAAAAATCCCCTAAAATGCTAAACTTCCCCTAAAACCCTAAACTTCCCTTAAAACCCTAAATATCTCTAAAACCCTAAACTTCCCTTAAAACACTCTTAAACCCATTAAACATTCTCCAAAATACTTCCCCTAAAACCCTAAACTTCCCTTAAAACCCTAAATTTCTCTAAAACCCTAAACTTCCCTTAAAACACTCTTAAACCCTTTTAACATTCTCCAAAATACTTCCCCTAAAGCCCTAAACTTCCCTTAAAACCCTGAACTTCCCCTAAAGCCCTAAACTTACCCTAAAGCCCTAAACTTCCCTTAAAACCCTCTTAAACCCTTTAAAATTCTACAAAAAAATCCCGAAAACCCTAAACTTCCCCTAAAACCCTTCAAAACCCTTTAAAAATCTACAAAAAAAATCCCTAAAATCCTAAACTTCCCTGAAAACCCTAAACTTCCCTTGAAATACTAAACTTCCCCTAAAACCCTAAACTCTCCTTAAAATCCTAAACTTGCCTTAAAACCCACATAAACCCCTTAAAAATCTACAAAAAGTTCCCTAAAACCCTAAACTTCCCCTTAATACCCTTCAAACCCTACACTTCCCCTTAAAACCCTTAAAACCCTTCAAAACCCTAAACTTCCCCTTAAAACCCTTCAAAAAACTTTCCCTAAAACCATAAACTACCCTTAAAACCCTAAACTTCCCCTTAAAACCCTTCAAAACCCTAAACTTCCCCTTAAAACCCTTCAAAAAACTTTCCCTAAAACCATAAACTTCCCTTAAAACCCTAAACTTCCCCTTAAAACCCTTAAAAACCCTTAAAAACCCTTCAAAACCCTAAGCCACTCACCACGGAGGGGCCGGGCGGTCCTCTGTCTCCTGGCGTGCCGTCTCTCCCCGGGTAGCCAGCGGTGCCCTTTTCTCCCTTAAGACCCGGGAGGCCGTCCAAGCCGTCAGGTCCGCGGTCTCCCTTAAATCCGTTGGGTCCTGGGGGTCCAGCGACGCCTTCTCGACCCTGGGGGGAGGGATTAGGAGGGGGGGGGAAGGGAGAGGGGGGGGGGAAGAGAGGTGGGTAGGAGTAGAAGGGAAAGGGGTAGGGAGTGGGGAGGGGGGGGGGGAAGGAAGGGGGGGGGAAGGGAGGGGGTAGGGAGTGGAGGAGGGAAAGGGAGAGGGAGAGGGAGAGGGGGAAAAGGGGTAGGGAAAGGAGAGGGAGGAGAGGGGGAAAGGGGAGGGAGAGGGAAAGGGAGAGAGGGATAGGGGGGAAGGGAGGGAAGGAGGGAAAGGGGGTAGGGAGAGGGAAAGGTGGTAGGGAAAGGGGTAGGGAAAGGGGGGAGAGGGAAAGGGAGAGGGAG
>NW_027218327.1:27500-35000 GCF_042767895.1 Penaeus vannamei | reverse complement strand
CATTATCGTTACTATGTGTTTCTTTCACTAATATTATCATTTCATTGCTATCACATTTTAAAAATTATTATCTTTATTATCATCATTATTCTATTATTGTTATTAGTATAATTTTTATCACTATAAATCTCTTTATCAATATTATGATAATTAATATCTCTATCATCATTATCATTATTGAAAGTAATTATTATTGTAATTATCATTATCATTATCATCATCATCATCAACATTAGCAATATAATCAATATTATAATTATCATCATTATCATCATTATTAAGTATTATTATTATTATTATTATTATTATTATTATTATTATTATTATTATTATTATTATTATTGTTGTTATTATTATTACTATCATTATTATTATTATTATTATCATTATCATTATTATTATTGTTATCAGGGTTACTTTCATCATCATTATCATCATTACTACTATCATCATTATTATCTGCATAATTAAAATCAAGATTAGCATAACTGATATAATAATAGGGAAATAGAGCAATGGGGAAATTGGGAACTAGGGAAATGGAGAAATAGAGAAATGATCAAATGGGGAAATAGAGAAGCAGGGAAATAGGGAAATGGTGAAAGAGAGAAGCAGGGAAATAGGGAAATGGTGAAATAGAGAAATAGGGAAATGGTGAAATAGAGAAGCAGGGAAATAGGGAAATGGTGAAATAGAGAAATGGGGAAATAGGGAAATGGTGAAAAAGATAAATGGGGAAATAGGGAAATGGAGAAATTGAGAAATGGGGAAATAGGGAAATATGGAAATAGAGAAGCAGGGAAATAGGGAAATGGTGCAATAGAGAAGCAGGGAAATAGGGAAATGGTGAAATAGAGAAACGGGAAAATGGGGAAATTGGGAACTAGGGAAATGATGAAATGGGGAAATAGAGAAGCAGGGAAATAGGGAAATGGTGAAATAGAGAAGCAGGGAAATAGGGAAATGGTGAAATAGAAAAATAGGGAAATGGTGAAATAGAGAAGCAGGGAAATAGGGAAATGGTGAAATAGAGAAATGGGGAAATAGGGAAATGGTGAAAAAGAGAAATGGGGAAATAGGGAAATGGAGAAATTGAGAAATGATGAAATGGGGAAATAGGGAAATATGGAAATAGAGAAGCAGGGAAATAGGGAAATGGTGAAATAGAGAAGCAGGGAAATAGGGAAATGGTGAAATAGAGAAACGGGAAAATGGGGAAATTGGGAACTAGGGAAATGATGAAATGGGGAAATAGAGAAACAGGGAAATAGGGATTAGTGACCAAGCAAAATAGGGAAATAGAGAAACTATGAAATAGAGAAATGGGGAAATGGAGAAACACGGAAATAGGGATTAGTGACCAAGGAAAATGGGGAAATGGTGAAATAGAGAAACAGGGAAATGGGGAAATAGGGAAACAGAGAAGCGGGGAACTAGGGAAATGGTGAAATAGAGAAACGGGAAAATGGGGAAATTGGGAACTAGAGACATGGGGAAATAGGGAAATAGGGACTGGTGACCAATGGAAATGGGGAAATAGGGATTATTGACCAAGCAAAATAGGGAAATGGGGAAATAGGGACGAGTGACCAAGCAAAATAGGGAAATAGGGATTAGTAACCAAGGAAAATAGAGAAATAGGTACTAGTGACCAAGAAAAATAGGGAAATAGGGACAAGTGACCAAGCAAAATAGAGAAATAGGGAAATGGGGAAATAGGGATGATTAACCAAGCAAAATAGGGAAACAGGGAAATGGGGAAACAGAGAAACAGGGAAATAGGGATTAGTAACCAAGCAAAATAGGGAAACAGGGAAACGGGGAAATAGAGAAACAGAGAAACAGGGAAATAGGGATGAGTAACCAAGCAAAATAGGGAAACAGGGAAATGGGGAAATAGAGAAACAGGGAAATAGGGATTAGTAACCAAGCAAAATAGGGAAACAGGGAAATGGGGAAATAGAGAAACAGGGAAATAGGGATTAGTAACCAAGCAAAATAGGGAAATGGGGAAATGGGGAAATAGAGAAACAGAAAAACAGGGAAATAGGGATTAGTAACCAAGCAAAATAGGGAAATGGGGGAAATGGGGGACTTACATCCGTTCCGTTGCAGCCGTCGAGACCCGCGGGACCCGGAGGACCTGGCAGACCTGGGATACCGGGGATACCATTGATACCCGGGAAGCCGTTCAGACCCATTTTGCCCTGGGGGGGAAAATTGGGTTTTAAAATTGGACTTGGAAATTGGGTGTCAAAAATTGGGTGTCAAAAATTGGGGTGGGGTGGGGGGTGGAGGCAGATTAAAAATTGCGGGGTTGGAAATTGGGTGTCAAAAATTGGGGGTTGGAAATTGGGTGTAAAAAATTGGACTTAGAAATTTGGGGTTAAAATTGGGGGGGGGGGAGTTTTGGAAATTGGATTTAGAAATTTGGGGTTAAAATTGGTAGATCAAAAATTGGGGGGTTGGAAATTGGGTGTTGAAAATTGGGGGGGGGGTTGGAAATTGGGGTTAAAAACTGGGGGTTGGAAATTGGGGTTAAAAAATAGGGGTTGGAAATTAGGGTTAAAAATTGGGGGGTTGGAAATTGGGTGTTGAAAATTGGGTGTCAAAAGTTGGGGGTTGGGGGGGAGTGGAAATTGGGTGTTCAAATTGGACTTAGGAATTTGGGGTTAAAATTGGGGGGTTGGAAACTGGGTGTTCAAATTGGATTTCGGAATTTGGGGTTAAAATTGGGGGGTTGGAAATTGAGTGTCAAAAATTGGGGGGTTGGAAATAGGGGCAAGAAAATTCGGTGTCAAGAAATTGGGGGGTTGGAAACTGGGCTTAGAAAATCGGGTGTCAAAAATTGGGGGTTGGAAATTGGGTGTCAAAAATTGGGGGGTTGGAAGTTGGGTGTTAAAATTAAACTTAGAAATTTGGGGTCAAAATTGAGGGATTGGAAATTGGGTGTCAAAATTGGGGGTGGGTAGGAGGCAAATTAAATACTGGGTGTCAAAAATTGGGGGTTGGAAATTGGGCTTAGAAAATTGGGGTTAAAAATTGAGGGGTTGGAAATTGGGTGTCAAAAATTGGGGGTGGGTAGGAGGCAAATTAAATATTGGGTGTCAAAAATTGGGGGTTGGAAATTGGGCTTAGAAAATAGGGGTTAAAAATTGGGGGGTTGGAAATTGGGTGTCAAAAATTGGCTGTTAAAAATTGGACTTAAAAATTTTGGGTTAAAAATTGGGGGGTAGGAAATTTACAGATCAAAAATTGTGTAAAAAAATTGGGAGATTGGAAATTGTTGGTAAATGACAGATTAAAAATTGGGGATTGGAAAAAAATATATATTTGGACAGAAAACTTGAATCAAGACCAATTTCTTGTTCTAAAAATAAATCAAAATGGAAAAAATATAACACAAATTCTGAAATAACTGAAAAAATAAAAAAAACATTAAAAATAGTGGCACTTACTTCTAAAACTAGAAAAAAAATCCTAAAATGACTTAAAAAAAAACAAAAATGACTGAAAAAAAGAAAAAAATCCTAAAATGACTGAAAAAAAACTAAAATGACTGAAAAAAAGAAAAAAATCCTAAAATGACTTAAAAAAAAACTAAAATGACTGAAAAAAAGAATAAAAAGCCTAAAATGACCCAAAAAATATATATATATAATAAAATGTCAAAATTAAAATAACAAATAAATAAATAAAATGACTGGGAAAAAAAACTAAAATGACTGAAAAAAAGAAAAAAAAAAAGCCTAAAATGACCCAAAATATATATATAATAAAATGTCAAAATTAAAATAACAAATAAATAAATAAAATGACCAAAAAAAACTAAAATAACTGAAAAAAAAGAAAAAAAAGCCTAAAATGACCCAAAAAATATATATAATAAAATGTCAAAATCAAAATAACAAATAAAAAAAAAAAATAACAAAAAAAAACAAAAAAAAAAAAAAAAAAAATAAATGAAAAAAAAAAAAAAAAAAAAAAGAAAAGTAAAATGTCCCCAAAAAACTAAAAACTAAAAACTAAAAAAAAATAAATAAATAAAAACACATAAAAAAAGAAATTAAAAAAAAATAATAATAATAAATAAAAATCCAGCGTCACTCACCCTGTCCCCCTTAGAGCCCGTGGGACCCTGGGGGCCCGGCGCTCCCTTCTGCCCCTTCGGTCCCACGAGGCCCTCCATCCCGGGGAAACCTTGCTGGCCCTTCTCCCCCTGGGGTCCGGGGGGGCCGGGGACGCCCTGGAAGAAGGGGGGGGGGGTTAGAGGTTGGTTGGTTGGTTGGTTGGTTTGTAATAAGAAAAAAAAAAATTGTTTGTTTTCTTATTTATCTGATGTAATTTATTTTTTGTTTGCTTGTGTGTGTTTATATATATATATATATATATATATATATATATATATATATATATATATATATATATATATATATATATATATATATATATATATATATATATATATATATATGACCCTTCTCCCCCTGGGGTCCGGGGGGGCCGGGGACGCCCTGGAAGAAGGGGGGGGGGTTAGAGGTTGGTTGGTTTGTTGGTTGGTTTGTAATAAGAAAAAAAAATTGTTTGTTTTCCTATTTATCTGATGTAATTTATTTCTTGTTTGCTTGTGTGTGTTTATATATATATATATATATATATATATATATATATATATATATACATATATATATATATATTTATTTATTTATTTGTATATATATATATATATAAATATATATATTTATAAATATATATATATACATACACACACACACACACACATATATATATATATATATATATATATATATATATATATATATATATATATATATATATATA
The DNA here is from genome assembly GCF_042767895.1 of Penaeus vannamei. Taxonomy (NCBI): domain Eukaryota; kingdom Metazoa; phylum Arthropoda; class Malacostraca; order Decapoda; family Penaeidae; genus Penaeus; species Penaeus vannamei. The sequence goes on along the minus strand of NW_027218327.1, from coordinate 30,158 downwards.
TATATATATATATATATATATATATATATATGTATATATATTATAAAAAAAATATTGTGTTTGTTTTTCATTATCTAATTGATGTCATTTATTTATTTCTAATCTACTATTTACTATTTATTCATTATTCATTCATTTATTTTATGTATTCATTATTTACTATTTACTATTCACTATTTACCCATTATTTACTATTTACTATTTATCCATTATTTACTATTTACTATTTATTCATTATTTATTATTCACTATTATTTATTGTCTATTATTTCCTATTAACTACTTATTTATTATTTCCTATTTACTATTTATTTATTACTTCCTAATTACTATTTATTCATCATTTACTATTTACCATGTATTTATTATTCATTATTCATTAAATTAATTATTATTATTATTACTCATTATATATCACATTAATTACCAATCACATTAATCACTACTTTAATTATATACTGATTAATAATTATATCATATTATACTAATTACTAATCATATATTAATTACTAATTATACCAATTAAGGATTATATCATAATTACTAAGTGTATTTCATTATGTAAATTACTAATCATAATAATGATTACATAATATTAATCACTAAATATATTATATTGATTATCAATTATATTATTTAACAATTTTAACAATAATTACTAAATATATTCTATTATAATAATTACAAATCATATATTAATTACTAATCATATCAACTGATGATTATATCATATCAATTACTCAAAGTATTTTATTATATTGATTACTGATTATACTAATTAATAATCATATGATTTTGATTACTAAATATATATTTATTATATTAATAACTAAATATACTGATTAACAATTATATCATATAGATTACTAAATATATTTTATATTAATTCCTAATTATATCAATGAACAGTTATATATTAATTACATAAATATATTCTATCATATCAGTTACTAATTATATTAATTATTAGTTACTAATTATCAACTAAAGATTATATTATATTAATTACTAAATATATTTAATTATATCAATTACTAATTATATTAATTAACAATTATATATATATATATTGTTGTTATGATTACTATAATTTTTATGTGTTTTCATATTTATTGTTGTAATGCATCTATTTTTTTATTTTTTTATTAATGTATCTATTTTAATTGATTACCAAATATGTTTTATTATATTACTTACTAATCATATATTAATTACTAATCATATATGAATTTCTAAATATATTTTATTATATCAATCACTAATTATATCAATTAATATCACACTAATTATTACTATTATATTAATTACTGATTATGTCAATTATTAATTGGCGTAACCACTCACCCTCGAGCCCTTCTCGCCAATGCAAGTGCAATTACTGCAATCTCTCCCGCTGCAATTCTGTCGCGGTCGAGGCTGAGGTCGAGGACGAGCTCCCACTTGAGGCTGGGAGGAGCTGCCGCCACCTGCACCTCCGTAGGCCCCTGCGTACCCTCCTTCGGCGCCTCCGGATGCACTTCCGTAGCTGTAAGAACTCTCGTAGGAGCTCTCGTAGGAACCAGATCCTCCGTAACCTCCTCCTGTGCCTCCAGAGCTGTAGGAACCATCTCCAGCTCCTCCGTAACCTCCTCCTGTGCCTCCAGAGCCGTAGGAACCATCACCAGCTCCTCCGTAACCTCCTCCTGTGCCTCCAGAGCCGTAGGAACCATCTCCAGCTCCTCCGTAACCTCCTCCTGTGCCTCCAGAGCCGTATGAACCGTCTCCAGCTCCTCCGTATCCTCCTCCTGTGCCTCCAGAACCGTAGGACCCATCTCCAGCTCCTCCGTAACCTCCTCCTGTGCCTCCAGAGCCGTATGAACCATCTCCAGCTCCTCCGTAACCTCCTCCTGTGCCTCCAGAGCCGTAGGAACCATCACCAGCTCCTCCGTAACCTCCTCCTGTGCCTCCAGAGCCGTATGAACCATCACCAGCTCCTCCGTAACCTCCTCCTGTGCCTCCAGAGCCATAGGAACCATCTCCAGCTCCTCCGTAACCTCCTCCTGTGCCTCCAGAACCGTAGGACCCATCTCCAGCTCCTCCGTATCCACCTCCTGCACCTCCCGAACCGTAGGACCCATCTCCAGCTCCTCCGTATCCACCTCCATAGCCTCGATCCTGGTCACGAGACCCAGTCACCCCGCCTCTGTATCCGGAACCACTCCTAGACGACTCGAAGGAGCTAGAGCTGGAGGTGTAGACTCGACCATAGCCCCTGTCCCTTGAGCCATAGCGCCGGTTCTCCCCATCGTAGGACGAGGAATCCTGCGAGTAATATCCGTCCGAGGACTCGCCATCGGAGGAGTAGGATCCCCCGCTGCCTCTAGATGATCCGCTCGACGAGTAGGAACTTTCGTAGCCTCCGTCGGACGAGTAGAAAGTCCTACTGCTACTACTCGAAGAGCTGGACCCCGCTGCCTCTCCTCCTTCTCCAGAGAATCCTAGACTCCCCGAAACTCCCGAGGAGCCGCCGTAGGAGAGGCTGAAACCACGGTCCGAGTCGTTCCTCGAGGAGCTGGTCGCATACTCGTCCTCATAGTAGTCCGCTTCTCCTTGGGAATAATCAGTGTTGTCAATTTGCAGATCTTGTGGGTTCTGGGTTGAGGTTTCATCGTTGGTATC
>NW_027218327.1:2500-5000 GCF_042767895.1 Penaeus vannamei | reverse complement strand
GTTATCTTTCTCTCTCTTTCTCTGTCTGTCTGTCTCTCTCTCTCTATTTCTCTCTCTTTCTCTGTCTGTCTGTCTGTCTGTCTCGCTCTTTCTCTCTCTCTCTCTCTCTCTCTCTTTCTCTGTCTGTCTGTCTGTCTCTCTCGCTCTATTTCTCTCTCTTTCTCTGTCTCTGTCTCTCTCTCTCTATTTCTCGCTCTTCCTCCGTCTGTCTGTCTGTCTGTCTCTCTCGCTCTATTTCTCTCTCTTTCTCTGTCTCTGTCTCTCTCTCTCTCTATTTCTCGCTCTTCCCTCGTCTGTCTGTCTGTCTGTCTCTCTCGCTCTATTTCTCTCTCTTTCTGTCTGTCTCTCTCTCTCGCTCTATTTCTCTCTCTCTCTCTCTCTCTCTCTCTCTCTCTCTCTCTCTCTCTCTCTCTCTCTCTCTCTCTCTTTCTCTGTCTGTCTGTCTCTCTCGCTCTTTCTCTCTCTCTCTCGCTCCATTTCTCTCTCTTTCTCTGTCTGTCTGTCTGTCTCTCTCTTTATCTTTCTTTCGTTTTTTTTGTTGTTTTGTTAATCTTTCTTTCTCTTTCTCTTTCTCTCTTTCTTTCTGTTTTTGTTTCCTTTCTCTTTCTTTCTTTCTTTCTCTTTCTCTCTGTTTCTCTCCTTCTTCTCTTCTCTCTCCTCTCCTTCTCTCTCGCTCTATCTCTCTCTGTCTCTCGCTCTATCATTCTCTGTCTCTCGCTCTATCTTTCTCTGTCTCTCTCTCTATCTTTCTCTGTCTCTCTCTTTCTTTCTTTTTCTCTCTCTCTCTCTCTTTCTTTCTTTCTTTCTCTCTCTCTCTCCCTCTCTCTCTCCCCCCTCCCCTTCTCCCCTCATTCCTTCCCCTCTCCTCTATATCCAATCCAGACGCCTCTTCTAAGGTCATAAGGGTCAAAATTCCTACTTGAAATCACACCCATATCGCCCTTAAAGAATGAAAAAAATATGACCTTTCAAGGCAAGGGGAGAAAAAAAGGAGCGAACTTTCGACGGCAACACTGGGATCTTGCGTCTGAGTGTTGCCATATTTTTTGCTTTTAGTTTCTGATTTTCATCATTTTTTGGTGTGTTTTTTTCTATTTCAATATTTTTTTTATTATAATTATTTTCATAATTCCCAATTGCTTATTCTACCATATGATTACTTATTATTATTGTTATCAATATCATTTTTTTTGCATTTTTTTCGTCTTTGTCTGTCTCCTGATTATGCATTATCATTTAATTTATCTTTTCCCTTTTCTTGTAAGAAAAAAAAGAAAGTGAAAAAAATATTGTTCTAATTTTCCTTTATTTTTTATATCATAATTTAACGTTTTTTTTTTCTTTTGTCTGGGTCACTTTCTTTTATCTTAATTTCTCTTTCTCTTTTCCTTTCTTCTTCCTTTTTCTCTATTTTCTCATATTTCCTTTTATTCTTTTTTTCGTTTTTGTTTATTTTTTCTTCTTCTCCTCCTCCTCCTATTCCTCCTCTTTATCCTCCTTCTTCTTCGCCTTCTGCTCCTCTTCATCTTTCTCTCTCTCCTCATCTTAATCCTACTCCTTCTCCTTCTCTTTTCCTCCTCTTCCTCCCTCCCTCCCTCTTTCGCTTCCCCCTCCTCCCCTCTTCCTCTTCCTCCTTTTCCTACTCCTCCTTCTCTTCCTTTCCTCCTTCTTCTTCTCCCTCCTCCTCCTCCTTTTTCGCTTCCCCCTCCTCCTCTTCCTCTTCCTCCTCTTCCTCTTTCTCCTTCTCCTCTTCCTCCTCCTCTTCATCTTCCTCTTACTCCTCCTCCTTCTCCTTTCCCTCCTCTTCCTCCTTCTTCTTCTCCTCCTCCTCCTCCTCCTCCTTCTCTTTATCCTCCCTTCTCTTCTTCATCTTCCTCCTCCTCCTCCTCCTTCTCTTTCCCTCCTCTTCCTCCTTCTTCTCCTCCTCCTCCTCCTTCTCTTTATCCTCCCTTCTCTTCTTCATCTTCCTCCTCCTCCTCCTCCTTCTCTTTCCCTCCTCTTCCTCCTTCTTCTCCTCCTCCTCCTCCTTCTTCTGTAATTTCCTCTTTCTCTTTCCCTCTCTTTCGTGTCCATAAATATCCTTTTTCCCATTTTACGAGAGTTTGTGGCTAACCTAAAATGTTACACTATAATTTGGCTTGTGTTTCTGTCTGTCTCTCTCTCTCTCTCTTTCGTTCTGTCTGCCTCTCTTTCGCTTTCTTTCGCTCTGTCTGGCTACCTTTCTCTCTCTTGCTCGCTCGCTCTTTCGCTGTCTGTCTGCCTTTTTTCTTCTTTCTCTCTCTCTCTCTTTAGCTGTCTGCCTTTCTCTCTCTCTCTCTCTCTTTTTAGCTGTCTGCCTTTCTCCGTCTCTCTCTCTCTCTCTCACTCTCTCTCTCTCTCTCTCTCTCTCTCTCTCTCTCTCTCTCTCTCTCTCTCTCTCTCTCTCTCTCTCTCTCTCTCTCTCTCTCTCTCTCTCTTCTTTTATGTATTCGACTACTTTTTTCATTTCATTTCATTTCCC
>NW_027218326.1:50000-51427 GCF_042767895.1 Penaeus vannamei | reverse complement strand
GGGGGGCCCCCCCTTTCGGGGGGGGGGAAAGGACGGTGTGTGTGTGTTGGAAGGGGTGTTTGTCTGTGTGTGTGTAAATGTGGGTGTGTGTGTTTGTTTGTGTGGGTGTCTGTGTGTGTGTCCGTGTGTCAGTGTCTGTATCTGTGTGTGTGTGTGTGTGTGAGGGAGGGGGGTGTTTGTGTGTGTGTGTGTGTACCTGTGCGTGTGTGGGTGTGTGTCTGTGTGTGTGAGTGGGGGAGGGGTGTTTTGTTTGTTTGTGTGTGTATCTGTGGGTGTGTGTGTTTGTTTGTGTGTGTGTGTGTTTATGTGGGTGTGTCTGTGTGTGGGTGTGTGGGGGAGGGGAGGGTGTGTGTGTGTAATGTGTGTGTCTGTGTGTGTGTATGTGTGTGTGTGTGTGTGTTTGTGTATGTATGGGTGTGCTTTGGGGGGGTGTATAGGTTGGGGGTAGTGGGGGGTAGGGGTGTGTGTGTGTGTGTGTGTGTGTGTCTGTGTGTATGTAAGGGTATGGCTATGTGTATGTGTATATATGTGTGTATGTGTGTGTGTGTGTGTGGATGGGTTTGTGTTTATTATTATTATTATATTCTCTGTCCATGAACGAATAAAAGACGAACAAAAAAATATATGAAAAAAGACAAAAATTCAGAGACCGTCAATATGTATAATTTTTAAGCAATTTTTAAAAGCATTACAACGATTTAAAACGAAAACGAAAAAAAAAAAAAGCCGAGAATAACTTAATTAATATTAAAGAAGTAATTTAAAAGATAGAGACCGCGAAGATATAGATATATTGTTTCTCGAAAAAAGAAGAATATAACGATGATAATGATAATAGGTATATCAACAATAAAAAAGAAGAAAAAACATAACTAGAAAAATATATATATATATATATATAGGCAGAAATTTGGAAAAGCATAAAGTGAGAGCGAGTACATTTTTTTTTCTTTTTGTCCCGAAAACGAAGAAAATAAATAATGAGAAATAATTGTCATATTAATGGTAATAATAAATATAACAAAAAATAATACCTAAATGATATTAATAAGAATAAAAGAACATAAGAGAAGTTTTAGCAGCGACCACGAGCCCAAATTTTTCCCACCATTTCAGCCAATTTTTTTTCTCTTTTTGGTCCCGAAGCAGACATAATATACATACGTAAAAAGAGAAGATAAATGTAAACGTAACATCAATAAAAAGAAGAAATAATAAGCACAAGTTAAGCATAACGACAATTCGAGAAGAAACGGGAAAAAGCGCGGGAAAATTAGAACAAGCTTAGAGACCGCGAGCACATATTTTCCCGCCATTTCAATGACTATAATTACTTTTAAAAAATCATAACAACAAATGAAAAAGCAAAAAAACAAAGAAAAAACAAACGAAATAAACCATTACGAAATAAGGATCGAGAAACTAGG
>NW_027218326.1:37500-40000 GCF_042767895.1 Penaeus vannamei | reverse complement strand
TCTTCTTTCCTTTTTCTTTTTCTTTTCCTTTTTCCTTTTTCTCTTTCTTTCTTCTTTTCTTTTTTCCTTCTTCTTCTCTTTCCTTTTTTTTCTTTTTCTTTTCCTTTTCCTTCTCTTTCTTTCTTTCTTATTCTTCTTCCTTTTCTATTTATTCTTCTTCCTCGTCTTCTCTTCTTCTTCCCTTCTCCCCTCTGCCTGTCTCCTTTCTTCCCCTTCCCCTCTTCCTCCTTCCTCCTCCTCCTCCTCCCTCCTCCTCCCTTCCCTCTTCCCTCTCTCTCCCTCCCTCCCTCCCCTCCTTCCCCCACCCTCCCTTTCTCTCCTCTCCTCGTTCTCTTCCTCTCCTTTCCCTCTTTCCACTCTCCCCTCCCCCTGCCCCATCCTTTTCCCCTCTTTCTCAACCTCTTTTCCTTCCTTCCTTCCTCCTCCTTTTCCCCTCATCCTCCCTTTCCATCTCTCTCTCTCTCTCTCTCTCTCTCTCTCTCTCTCTCTCTCTCTCTCTCTCTCTCTCTCTCTCTCTCTCTCTCTCTCTCTCTCTCTCTCTTCTGTCTCTCTCTCTCTCTCTCTCTCTCTCCCCCCCCCCCTCTCTCTCTCTCTCTCTCTCTCTCTCTCTCTCTCTCTCTCTCTCTCTCTCTCTCTCTCTCTCTCTCTCTCTCTCTCTCTCTCTCTCTCTCTCTCTCTCTCTCCCTCTCCCTCTCTCTCTTCCTTCCACACCTCCCTCCTCCTCCTCCTCCTCCCTTCCTCCCTTTCCCTTCCTCCTCCTCCCTTCCCCTATGTCTCTCCCCTCCTTCCCCTCTCTTCACCTCCTCCCTCCCACCAACTCCCTTCCTCCCTCCCCTCTTCCTCCCGTTTCTCCCCTTCCTCTTCCCCTTCCTCCCTTTCTCTCTCCCTCCTCCTTCCCCTCTCTTCACCTCCCTCCACCCACACCCTCCTCCACCTCTCTTCCTCCCCTCCTCCCTCCTCCCTTTCACCTCCTCCCTTCCTCCCGTTTCTCTCTTCCTCCTTCTCCCTCTGTCTTTCCCCTCTTACCACCAATTCTCCTTCCACCCACTCTCTTCCTCCCTTCCACCTCCTTTCCACCCACTCCTTCATCCACCCTACTCCACCTCCCCTTCCTCCTGTTTCTCTCTTCCCTCCCTTCCCCTTCTGTCTTTTCCCCTCCTTCCCTCTCTCTTCACCTCCTCCTCCTCCCTTCCACCCTCCCTTCCACCCACTCCTCCTCCTCCCTTTCCCCACCTCCCCTTCCTCCTGTTTCTCTTTCTTCCTCCCTTCCCTCTCACCTTCTCTCCCTCTCTTCACCTCCTACCTCCCCTTTCCCCTCCTCCTCCTCCCCTCCCTTCCTCCCTTCCTCCCTCCCTCTTCCTCCCTGTTTCTCTCTTCCCTCCCTTCCCCTCTGTTCCTCTCCCCTCTCTCACCTCCTCCTCCACCCACTCTTCCTCCCTCCTTCCTCCCTCCCCCTTCCACCTCCTCCCTTCCTCCCTCTCCACCCTCCTCTTCCACCTCCCTTCCTCCCGTTTCTCTCTTTCTCCTCTTCCCCTCTGTCTCTCTACCCTCTAACCACCTCCTCCTTTTCCCTTCCACCACCCTTCCTCCCGTTTCTCTCTTCCTCCCCTTCCCCTCCACCTCTTCCTCCACCCTCCCTTTCCCCACCACCCTCCTCTTCCTCCCTTCCACCTCCCTCTTCCTGCCGTTTCTCTCCCCTCTGTCTATCCCCTCTGTCTCTCCCCTCTTTCCACATCCTACTCCCACTAACTCTCTCTCTCTCTCTCACTTCCACACCTCCTCCTCCTCCTTCCTCCCTCTTCCTCCCTCTTCATCCCTCTTCCTCCTGTTTCTTTCCCTCTGTCTCTCCCCTCTGTCTCTCTCCCTCTCTCACATCCACCCACCAACTCTCTGTCTCTCTCCCCCTTCCACACCCTCCTCCACCCACCTCCTCCGCCTCCACCTCCCTCTTCATCTCCTCCTCCTCCCCTCCTCCTCCCTTTCCCTCCCTCTTCCTCCCGTTTCTTTTCCCCTCTGTCTCTGCCTCTCTCCCCTTCCCACACCTCCTCCTCCTCCTCCCGTTTCTCTCCTCCACCCTCCCTCTTCCTCCCTCTTCCTCCCTCTTCCTCCCGTTTCTTTCCCCTCTGTCTCTCCCCTCTCTCACTTTGTTTACATGCTCCCCTCGGTCTTGTTTACACGCGGCGACTGTTTACTTTCATTCAAAACAGCGGGGCTACGAGGGGAGTTGAGGCTGACCTTCTTCTTCTGCTGCCGCTTTCCCCTCAATCTTACCCCTCACCCTTCTCCCTTCTCCCCTCTCCCCTCTGTCTCCCTGGTATTGTCTGGTATCCTCTGGTCTCACCCTCTCCCCTCTCCTCTCTCCCTGGTATCGTCTGGTTTGGTCTCCCCTCACCCTTCTCTCCTTCTTCTGCTGCTGCCGCTTTCCCCTCGGTCTTACCCTCACACTTCTGCTGACCTTCTTCTGCTGCTGCCGCTTTCCCCTCAGTCTTACCCCTCACCC
>NW_027218326.1:0-2500 GCF_042767895.1 Penaeus vannamei | reverse complement strand
AGGAGGAGGAGGAGGAAGGGGAGAATGAGGAGGATGTGGAACAAAGGGGAGAAGAATGAGGAGAAGGAGGAGGAGGGAGGATGGGAAGAAAGGGGAGGGAGGATGGAAGGAAGGGGAGAAGAATGAGGAGGAGGAGGATGTGAAGGGAGGAGAAGGATGTGAAGGAAGGGGAGGAGGAGGGAGAGAGGGAGAAGGAGGATGGAAGGAAGGGGAGAAGGAGGAAGAGGAGGAGGAGGAGGAGGAAGGGGAGAATGAGGAGGATGTGAAGGAAGGGAGGAGGAGTGGGAGGGAGGAGGAGGAGTGAGGATGTGGAAGAAAGGGGAGGAGGATGTGAAGGAGGAGGAGGGAGGGGAGAGGGGAGAAGGAGGATGTGGAAGAAAGGGGAGAAGGGATGAGGAGGAGGAGGAAGGGGGAGGAGGAGGAGGAAGGGGGAGAGGAGGAGGATGTGGAAGAAAGGGGGAGGAGGATGAAGGAAGGGGAGAAGGAGGAGGAGGAGGAGGAAGGGGGAGAATGAGGATGATGTGGCAAGAAAGGGGAGGAGGATGTAAGGAGGAGGAGGAGGAGGGGAGAGGGAGAAGGAGGATGTGGAAGAAAAGGGGGAGGATTAAAAGGAGGAGTAAGGGGAGAAGGACGAGGGGGAGAGGGGGAGGAGGAGTGGAAGGGAGAAGGGAGGAAGAAGAAGAGAGGGAGGATGTGAAGGGGAAGGGGAGATAGAGAAGGGAAAGCGATAAGGAGGAGGGAAGAGGGGAGGAGGAAGAAGGAGAATGAGGAGGATGTGGAAGAAAGGGAAAATAAAAGGAGGATGCAATGGAGGGGAGAAGGAGGAAAGAGGGATAAAGAAGGAAGGGGGGATAGAGAAGGGTAAGGATAAATAGGATAGAATGAAGGAAAGTGAGGAAGAGGATTAAAAGGAGGAGGAGGAAAGCGAGATAGAGTGAGAAGGATGTGAAAGAAAGGGGATATGAGAGAAGTGGTATGACAAAATTATATCATTAAAAGGAGTGAGTAGTAGCAAGAGGCTAATTAAAAGGAGTAAGAGCAGGAGGGGAGAAGGAGGATTAAAAGGAGGCAGGAGGAGGGTATAAAGGGGAGGATTAAAAGGAGGAAGAGGAGGGGGAGAAGGAGAGACTGAAGTTGAGGAGGAGGGGGAAGGAGGAAGAGAAGGATGCGGAAGAAGAAAAACAGAGGGATGATGAAAGAGTAAAGGATGCGAATTGTGGAGAGTGATGATGATAATTGTGGGGATAGAGGAAGAGGATGTGAAGGAAAGCGAGGAGGAGGAGGAGGAGGATGGGAAGAAAAGGAAGATAATAGTAATGATAATAATATCAATAATAATAATGATAATAATGATAATAATAATAAGCTTCATCATCAGCATTATTGTTATTATTATTATTATTATTATTATTATTATTATTATTATTATTATTATTATTATTATTATTATTATTATTATTATTATTATCATCATCATTATTATCATCATCATTATTATTAAGTATAAGATTGATGATGATAATAATAACAACAACAACAATAATAATAATAATAATAATAATAATAATAATAATAACAACAACAACAATAATAATAATAATAATAATAATAATAATAATAATAATAATAATAATAATAATAATAATAATAATAATAATAATAATAATATTAATAATAATGAAAATAATAATGATAATAATGATGATAATAATGATGATGATAATAATGATAATAGTAATAATAATAACAATAATAATAATAATGATGACAATAATAATGATAATAATAACAACAACAACAATAATAATAATAATGATAATAATAATAACAATGATAATGATAACAACAATAATAATAATGATGATGATAATAATAATAATCATTATAACAATAAAATGAAGAAGAATATTGATAATAAAAGACATAAGTGAAGATAATAATGATGATAATAATGATAATGATGTGAGATGGCGCTTAAGCCAAGAAGGATGTGCACAGGGAGAGAAAATGTTTGTTCATCTCCTTTTTATATTCTCCCTTCCTCTCTCTCTCTCTCTCTCTCTTTCGCTAGTTCGCTTGTTGGCTTGTTCGCTTGTTCTGTCTGTCTGTCTTTCTCTCTTTCTTTCTCTCTCTCTCGCTTTCTGTCTGTCTCTCTCTCTCTCTCTCTCTCTCTCTCTCTCTCTCTCTCTCTCTCTCTCTCTCTCTCTCTCTCTCTCTCTCTTTCGCTTGTTGGCTTGTTCGCTTGTTCGCTTCTGTCTGTCTGTCTTTCTTTCTTTCTCTTCTCTCTCTCTCTCTCTCTCTCTCTCTCTCTCTCTCTCTCTCTCTCTCTCTCTCTCTCTCTCTCTCTCTCTCTCTCCCCCGCTTGTTCGCGTTCTCTCTCTCTCTCTCTCTCTCTCTCTCTCTCTCTCTCTCTCTCTCTCTCTCTCTCTCTCGCTTCGTCGTGCTTTCTGTCTGTCTGTCTTTCTCTTTTCTTTCTCTCTCTCTCTCTCTCTCTCTCTCT
>NW_027218325.1:50000-52500 GCF_042767895.1 Penaeus vannamei | reverse complement strand
TATATATATATATATATATATATATATATATATATATATATATATATATATATAGCTAGAATATTAAGAGATACATAGATAGATTAATGGATAGATAGATAAACAAATAGAGAGAAAGTAGATAGACAAACAGTGATTTCAACGTCATTCCCAATATCCTATCCTGTTACATTATGAAAATATAAAATATTGACAGGGAATTGCAAAGCCATACACTATATAACATTTATTCATTTATTTATTTTTTAATACGGTATTAATCCAAATACTGCAAATGTTAATTGAACACGCTATACAGATGCTCGACTATATGAATATTTACACGGAGCTTAAATGTAAAAAAAAACAGTATTATTGTAAAATATTCCGTTTGAACTGTGTTTGCAGTTTTAAAAGAGTAACATGAACAAAATAACAGACTTTTTGCACAAGAATGGGCAAAGTACAAACTTTAATGATTCGCCAATTTGCTTCGTAATCATCAGTGTAATCTGGCATTCATTATAAGAAGAAATTGCAGAAAAAAACTAAGGAAAGATTAGGCTTTTAATTGGATTTTCTTTTTTCTCTTTTTAATTCTCTTAAAGTGTAAAACATTTCTTTTTACTATTATCTGTATTTTTTAAAATATATTTATAACTATTAGATACTATTGCTATTGTGCATACATGTCCATATATATATATATATATATATATATATATATATATATATATATATATATATATATATGTGTGTGTGTGTGTGTGTGTGTGTGTGTGTGTGTGTGTGTGTGTGAGTGTGTGTGTGTGTGTGTGTGTGTGTGTGTGTGTGTGTGTGTGTGTGCGTGCGTGTGTGCGTGCGTGTGTGTGTGTATGTGTGTACGTGTCTTTCTCTCTTTCTATCTCTTTCCTTATCTCTTCTCTCTCTCTCTCTCTCTCTCTCTCTCTCTCTCTGTGTGTGTGTGTGTGTGTGTGTGTGTATGTATGTGTGTGTGTGTGTGCGTGTGTGTGTGTGTGTGTGTGTGTGTGTGTGTGTGTGTGTGTGTGTGTGTGTATGTGCGTGCGTGCGTCACCACCATCACCACCATAACTGTAATCACCAGCTCACTCTCACCTTCACCATCTTCGCGATTTCTCATTCAGTCAGTGACCCTGACTTACGGCTCTTTTTGCTTTGTTTGCTCGCCACCGGAGACTTGAAAGGAGATATATTATCGTCTAAACAAAACACTAACCCCCCTTCCCCCCCTCCCCCCCTCCCCTCCCACCTGTCTTGTCTTTTCTTCTTTCTCAATTTCCCTCTTCCTCTTTCCCCTTTTCTCCCATTTTTACTATCTCCCACATTCTCTCAATTTTGTCTTTCCTTCGCAGTTCCCTTTACATTACTCTTCCTCTTGTCTCTCTCTTTCTCTTTCTTCTCTCATCTTCCTCTTTCTCTCTCTTGTCTCTCTTTATCCCCGACTTGCATATATATATGTATGTATGTATGTATGTATCTGTATATATATATATATATATATATATATATATATATATATATATATATATATATATATATATATATATATATATATATATATATATATGTATATATGGGTGTGTGTGTGGTAAAGATACACGCGTACACATGGGCACTGTGCGTGTGTATGTCCGCACACGCGAACCAAGAAGGAAATCCGAAGCACCTTACAGCAGTAATCTAATGACAGACGTGGCGTGAAATTCCAAAGCGAACTTTTCCTTCCTGTAAATTTTCTAAATTAGATTGGAGCTCTGTGAAGGCAAGCACGTAGAACATATACACAAGTAAGTCTTTATTGAAAAAGTTCGCGAGTGTAACCTAGTGTAACCTGTGCGAAACTTCTTTTATATACATGATCTTCGAAACTTTATTATTTCTTTATCTAAACGACTTTAAGATAAACAGAGAAATGTTGGAATAAAGGAGGATAAAAATGAAAATGCTAATAATGTTCATTCATATATATATTGGTTCCGGTGTCTATCTATACCTGTAGCACTTAGGGTAAGTGTACAGTTTTGTTCACACACACGCACGTATATTTTCTCAAAGAACTTCAGGTAAAAAACTCCATGAATTACAAATTTTGGGACATGAAGCCTCGAGGTCTCGCTAATAACATCAAAATGGCCAATGCACTTTTTCACGTAATTTTACCGTCGTTAATGGGAAACAGAATGACATAGCAGCATTTCACCAAAGTTACAATGTTCATGAACTTTTCTGTCACACTTCCTACTTTCATAACCTCTACCGACACTAAAATAATGAAATTTAAAACAAAAAGTTGAAATATAAAACGCCAATTTGTGAATAATCTTACTTAAGGGTAGATAGGCAATGAGAATGCTCTTGATCTGATATTGCAAGAAGAATATTGACAACAGGCCCTGATCATATGGTATATGTTGCAAGATAGTAATTTTGAAAGCTTTAGTAGATTTAGAAAGTATGCAGGGAGAGAGAGAGAGAGAGAGAGAGAGAGAGAGAGAGAGAG
>NW_027218325.1:37500-45000 GCF_042767895.1 Penaeus vannamei | reverse complement strand
TCGTAAATATTAAAAAAAAAACTATTCAAATGATTAAACCATCGTAAATATTTTAAAAAAACTATTCAAATGATTAAACCATCGTAAATATTAAAAAAACTATTCAAATGATTAAACCATCGTAAATATTTTAAAAAAACTATTCAAATGATTAAACCATCGTAAATATTTAAAAAAACTATTCAAATTATTAAACCATCATAAATATTAAAAAAAAACTATTCAAATGATTAAACCATCGTAAATATTAAAAAAAACTATTCAAATGATTAAACCATCATAAATATTAAAAAAAAACTATTCAAATGATTAAACCATCGTAAATATTTAAAAAAAACTATTCAAATGATTAAACCATCGTAAATATTTAAAAAAAATTATTCAAATGATTAAACCATCGTAAATATTAAAAAAAACTATTCAAATGATTAAACCATCGTAAATATTTAAAAAAAACTATTCAAATGATTAAACCATCGTAAATATTTAAAAAAAACTATTCAAATGATTAAACCATCGTAAATATTAAAAAAAAAAACTATTCAAATGATTAAACCATCGTAAATATTAAAAAAAACTATTCAAATGATTAAACCATCGTAAATATTTAAAAAAAACTATTCAAATGATTAAACCATCGTAAATATTTAAAAAAAACTATTCAAATGATTAAACCATCGTAAATATTAAAAAAAAAACTATTCAAATGATTAAACCATCGTAAATATTAAAAAAAAACTATTCAAATGATTAAACCATCGTAAATATTAAAAAAAAACTATTCAAATGATTAAACCATCGTAAATATTAAAAAAAAACTATTCAAATGATTAAACCATCGTAAATATAAAAAAAAAAAACTATTCAAATGATTAAACCATCGTAAATATTTTAAAAAACTATTCAAATGATTAAACCATCGTAAATATTAAAAAAAAACTATTCAAATTATTAAACCATCGTAAATATTTAAAAAAAATATTCAAATTATTAAACCATCGTAAATATTTAAAAAAAATATTCAAATTATTAAACCATCGTAAATATTAAAAAAAACTATTCAAAGGATTAAACCATCGTAAATATTTAAAAAAAAACTATTCAAATGATTAAAGCATCGTAAATATTAAAAAAAAACTATTCAAATGATTAAAGCATCGTAAATATTAAAAAAAACTATTCAAATGATTAAACCATCGTAAATATTTAAAAAAAAAACTATTCAAATGATTAAACCATCGTAAATAAAAAAAAACTATTCAAATGATTAAACCATCGTAAAAAAAAAACTATTCAAATGATTAAACCATCGTAAATATTAAAAAAAAACTATTCAAATGATTAAACCATCGTAAATATTTAAAAAAAATTATTCAAATTATTAAACCATCGTAAATATTTAAAAAAAACTATTCAAATGATTAAACCATCGTAAATATAAAAAAAAAACTATTCAAATGATTAAACCATCGTAAATATTAAAAAAAACTTCAAATTATTAAACCATCGTAAATATTAAAAAAAAAACTATTCAAATGATTAAACCATCGTAAATATTAAAAAAAGCTATTCAAATTATTAAACCATCGTAAATATTAAAAAAAACTATTCAAATGATTAAACCATCGTAAATATTTTTAAAAAACTATTCAAATTATTAAACCATCGTAAATATTTAAAAAAAACTATTCAAATTATTAAACCATCGTAAATATTAAAAAAAACTTCAAATTATTAAACCATCGTAAATATTAAAAAAAACTATTCAAATTATTAAACCATCGTAAATATTTTTAAAAAACTATTCAAATTATTAAACCATCGTAAATATTAAAAAAAAACTATTCAAATTATTAAACCATCGTAAATATTAAAAAAAACTATTCAAATGATTAAACCATCGTAAATATTAAAAAAAAACTATTCAAATTATTAAACCATCGTAAATATTTAAAAAAACTACTCAAAGGATTAAACCATCGTAAATATTAAACAAAAAAACTATTCAAATGATTAAACCATCGTAAATATTAAAAAAAAAACTATTCAAATTATTAAACCATCGTAAATATTTAAAAAAACTACTCAAAGGATTAAACCATCGTAAATATTAAAAAAAAAACTATTCATATGATTAAACCATCGTAAATATTAAAAAAAAAAAACTATTCAAATGATTAGACCATCGTAAATATTAAAAAAAAACTATTCGAATGATTAAACCATCGTAAATATTTAAAAAAACTATTCAAATGATTAAACCATCATAAATATTAAAAAAAAAAACTATTCAAATGATTAGACCATCGTAAATATTAAAAAAAAAACTATTCAAATGATTAAACCATCGTAAATATTTAAAAAAAACTATTCAAATGATTAAACCATCGTAAATATTTAAAAAAAACTATTCAAATGATTAAACCATCGTAAATATTAAAAAAAAAACTATTCAAATGATTAAACCATCGTAAATATTAAAAAAAACTATTCAAATGATTAAACCATCGTAAATATTTAAAAAAAACTATTCAAATGATTAAACCATCGTAAATATTTAAAAAAAACTATTCAAATGATTAAAGCATCGTAAATATTAAAAAAAACTATTCAAATGATTAAACCATCGTAAATATTTAAAAAAAAAACTATTCAAATGATTAAACCATCGTAAATAAAAAAAAACTATTCAAATGATTAAACCATCGTAAAAAAAAAACTATTCAAATGATTAAACCATCGTAAATATTAAAAAAAAACTATTCAAATGATTAAACCATCGTAAATATTTAAAAAAAATTATTCAAATTATTAAACCATCGTAAATATTTAAAAAAAACTATTCAAATGATTAAACCATCGTAAATATAAAAAAAAAACTATTCAAATGATTAAACCATCGTAAATATTAAAAAAAACTTCAAATTATTAAACCATCGTAAATATTAAAAAAAAAACTATTCAAATGATTAAACCATCGTAAATATTAAAAAAAGCTATTCAAATTATTAAACCATCGTAAATATTAAAAAAAACTATTCAAATGATTAAACCATCGTAAATATTTTTAAAAAACTATTCAAATTATTAAACCATCGTAAATATTAAAAAAAAACTATTCAAATTATTAAACCATCGTAAATATTAAAAAAAACTTCAAATTATTAAACCATCGTAAATATTAAAAAAAACTATTCAAATTATTAAACCATCGTAAATATTTTTAAAAAACTATTCAAATTATTAAACCATCGTAAATATTAAAAAAAAACTATTCAAATTATTAAACCATCGTAAATATTAAAAAAAACTATTCAAATGATTAAACCATCGTAAATATTAAAAAAAAACTATTCAAATTATTAAACCATCGTAAATATTTAAAAAAACTACTCAAAGGATTAAACCATCGTAAATATTAAACAAAAAAACTATTCAAATGATTAAACCATCGTAAATATTAAAAAAAAAACTATTCAAATTATTAAACCATCGTAAATATTTAAAAAAACTACTCAAAGGATTAAACCATCGTAAATATTAAAAAAAAACTATTCATATGATTAAACCATCGTAAATATTAAAAAAAAAAAACTATTCAAATGATTAGACCATCGTAAATATTAAAAAAAAACTATTCGAATGATTAAACCATCGTAAATATTTAAAAAAACTATTCAAATGATTAAACCATCATAAATATTAAAAAAAAAAACTATTCAAATGATTAGACCATCGTAAATATTAAAAAAAAAACTATTCAAATGATTAAACCATCGTAAATATTTAAAAAAAACTATTCAAATGATTAAACCATCGTAAATATTTAAAAAAAACTATTCAAATGATTAAACCATCGTAAATATTAAAAAAAAACTATTCAAATGATTAAACCATCGTAAATATTAAAAAAAACTATTCAAATGATTAAACCATCGTAAATATTTAAAAAAAACTATTCAAATGATTAAACCATCGTAAATATTTAAAAAAAACTATTCAAATGATTAAACCATCGTAAATATTAAAAAAAAAACTATTCAAATGATTAAACCATCGTAAATATTAAAAAAAAACTATTCAAATGATTAAACCATCGTAAATATAAAAAAAAACTATTCAAATGATTAAACCATCGTAAATATAAAAAAAAAAACTATTCAAATGATTAAACCATCGTAAATATTAAAAAAAAAAAATTATTCAAATGATTAAACCATCGTAAATATTTAAAAAACTATTCAAATGATTAAACCATCGTAAATATTAAAAAAAAACTATTCAAATTATTAAACCATCGTAAATATTTAAAAAAAATATTCAAATTATTAAACCATCGTAAATATTTAAAAAAAATATTCAAATTATTAAACCATCGTAAATATTAAAAAAAACTATTCAAAGGATTAAACCATCGTAAATATTTAAAAAAAAACTATTCAAATGATTAAAGCATCGTAAATATTAAAAAAAAACTATTCAAATGATTAAAGCATCGTAAATATTAAAAAAAACTATTCAAATGATTAAACCATCGTAAATATTTAAAAAAAAAACTATTCAAATGATTAAACCATCGTAAATAAAAAAAAACTATTCAAATGATTAAACCATCGTAAAAAAAAAACTATTCAAATGATTAAACCATCGTAAATATTAAAAAAAAACTATTCAAATGATTAAACCATCGTAAATATTTAAAAAAAATTATTCAAATTATTAAACCATCGTAAATATTTAAAAAAAACTATTCAAATGATTAAACCATCGTAAATATAAAAAAAAAACTATTCAAATGATTAAACCATCGTAAATATTAAAAAAAACTTCAAATTATTAAACCATCGTAAATATTAAAAAAAAACTATTCAAATGATTAAACCATCGTAAATATTAAAAAAAGCTATTCAAATTATTAAACCATCGTAAATATTAAAAAAAACTATTCAAATGATTAAACCATCGTAAATATTTTTAAAAAACTATTCAAATTATTAAACCATCGTAAATATTTAAAAAAAACTATTCAAATTATTAAACCATCGTAAATATTAAAAAAAACTTCAAATTATTAAACCATCGTAAATATTAAAAAAAACTATTCAAATTATTAAACCATCGTAAATATTTTTAAAAAACTATTCAAATTATTAAACCATCGTAAATATTAAAAAAAAACTATTCAAATTATTAAACCATCGTAAATATTAAAAAAAACTATTCAAATGATTAAACCATCGTAAATATTAAAAAAAAACTATTCAAATTATTAAACCATCGTAAATATTTAAAAAAACTACTCAAAGGATTAAACCATCGTAAATATTAAACAAAAAAACTATTCAAATGATTAAACCATCGTAAATATTAAAAAAAAAACTATTCAAATTATTAAACCATCGTAAATATTTAAAAAAACTACTCAAAGGATTAAACCATCGTAAATATTAAAAAAAAAACTATTCATATGATTAAACCATCGTAAATATTAAAAAAAAAAAACTATTCAAATGATTAGACCATCGTAAATATTAAAAAAAAACTATTCGAATGATTAAACCATCGTAAATATTTAAAAAAACTATTCAAATGATTAAACCATCATAAATATTAAAAAAAAAAACTATTCAAATGATTAGACCATCGTAAATATTAAAAAAAAAACTATTCAAATGATTAAACCATCGTAAATATTTAAAAAAAACTATTCAAATGATTAAACCATCGTAAATATTTAAAAAAAACTATTCAAATGATTAAACCATCGTAAATATTAAAAAAAAAACTATTCAAATGATTAAACCATCGTAAATATTTAAAAAAACTATTCATATGATTAAACCATCGTAAATATTAAAAAAAAAAAACTATTCAAATGATTAGACCATCGTAAATATTAAAAAAAAACTATTCAAATGATTAGACCATCGTAAATATTAAAAAAAAAACTATTCAAATGATTAGACCATCGTAAATATTAAAAAAAAAACTATTCAAATGATTAGACCATCGTAAATATTAAAAAAAAACTATTCAAATGATTAGACCATCGTAAATATTAAAAAAAAAACTATTCAAATGATTAAACCATCGTAAATATTTAAAAAAAAACTATTCAATTGATTAAACCATCATAAATATTTAAAAAAAAAACTATTCAAATGATTAAACCATCGTAAATATTAAAAAAAAACTATTCAAATGATTAAACCATCGTAAATATGAAAAAAAAAAATATTCAAATGATTAAACCATCGTAAATATTTAAAAAAACTAAACAAATGATTAAACCATCGTAAATATTTAAAAAAAAACTAAACAAATTATTAAACCATCGTAAATATAAAAAAAAAACTATTCAAATGATTAAACCATCGTAAATATTAAAAAAAAAACTATTCAAATGATTAAACCATCGTAAATATTTAAAAAAAACTATTCAAATGATTAAACCATCGTAAATATTTTTTAAAAAACTATTCAAATGATTAAACCATCGTAAATATTAAAAAAAAACTATTCAAATGATTAAACCATCGTAAATATTTAAAAAAAAACTA
This sequence comes from Penaeus vannamei, assembly GCF_042767895.1. NCBI lineage: Eukaryota > Metazoa > Arthropoda > Malacostraca > Decapoda > Penaeidae > Penaeus > Penaeus vannamei. The sequence goes on along the minus strand of NW_027218325.1, from coordinate 38,440 downwards.
AACAAATTATTAAACCATCGTAAATATTAAAAAAAACTATTCAAATGATTAAACCATCGTAAATATTAAAACAAAAACTAAACAAATTATTAAACCATCGTAAATATAAAAAAAAACTATTCAAATGATTAAACCATCGTAAATATAAAAAAAAACTATTCAAATTATTAAACCATCGTAAATATTTAAAAAACTATTCAAATGATTAAACCATCGTAAATATTAAAAAAAAAACTATCCAAATGATTAAACCATCGTAAAAAGTAAAAAAAAAAAAAAAGAAAAAAAATATTCACATGATTAAACCATCGTAAATATTTTTTAAAAACTATTCAAATTATTAAACCATCGTAAATATAAAAAAAAACTATTCAAATGATTAAACCATCGTAAATATTAAAAAAAAACTATTCAAATGATTAAACCATCGTAAATATTAAAAAAAAAACTATTCAAATGATTAAACCATCGTAAATATTTCAAAAACTAAGCTGTTATCAGTGGTTACCTAACAGGTTCCGTATGAAATGCACTTTACCGTAAAACATGACTCTGCTTGAGGTTACTGCAATCCTTCAGACGAAATATTCTCGATTTTTCGTTCTAGTTATAATCTGATGGATTAAATGGCCATAATTATTTGGAAATTTTAGCAATTTTAAGCGAGCACTCCTGTTTCGGACAAAATGCGGAAAAGACATAGATTAAATAGATTAAAGTAAACTTACTTGCCCTTGGAGCCACATTTATAATATCCTGTGCTGCTTTTTTTTTATTGCTTTTATGCTTTACCAAGCCTTATTGCTTGACATGCGTAATAGTTTCTCAGTCCTTTTTATGCTTCAATTTGATAAACTTCCATAAAAGGATTCCGTAGTACTGGTAGGGACTAAAAATCTCCGTGTATCCAACAGGCCTATTAAATCGCTTGTTACTTGGC
>NW_027218325.1:10000-12500 GCF_042767895.1 Penaeus vannamei | reverse complement strand
AACATAAAAACGAAGAGACAAGGTTGATAAAATTAAGACTGTCCTCGATATAATTTTCTTAACTTCTCTCTTTCTCGCTGTAGTAGTTGGTGTGTGTGTGTGTGTGTGTGTGGATGTTGGTGTGTGTGCGTGAGTGTGTGTGAGTGTGAGTGTGTGTGTGTGCGTGCGTACGTGCGTGAGTGCGTGCATGCCTGTGTATGTATGTATGTATGTGTGTACCGGCTCTTCCACCCAATATAAAAAAAAATCGCACCCCATTATAATCCCAACAGACAGTACTCCCAATACCTCGCTTGACCTCCACTTTACCAAAGGTTTTCCTCGACCTTCCTCTCGGCGTCTTCATCTTGACCTGACATCTTAGACTTTCTCGGAATGAGGAGCCTTTTCCCGGCGAGGCTGCAATTGCCTTGTAATTAGTCATTGAGTAAGCAGGAGGAGGAGGAGGAAAGGAAAGGATGAAAAAGGAGGAAGGAAAAAAGGGGGGAAGGAGGAGGAGGAGGGGGGGGGAGGAAGAAGAAGAAGAGAAGGAGGGGGGAGGAGGAGGAGGAGGAGGAGGAGGAGGAGGGGAGGAGGAGGAGGAGGAAGGGGGAAGAGGGAGGGGAGGAGGGGGGAGGAAGGGGGGAGGAGGAAGATGAAAAGGAGGGGGGAGGAGGGAGGAGCAGAAGGAGGAGGACCCAGAAGGAGGAGGGGAAGGAGTAAAAAAGGGGAAAAAGGAGAAAGAAAAGGAGGAGGGGAGGAAGAAGAAGAAGAAAAAAGGAAGAAGGAGGAGGAAGAAGAAGAAAGAAGAAAAAAAAAAGAGGGAAAAAGGAAGAAAAAAGGAGGAGGAGGAAGAAGAAGAAGAGGAAAAGGAGGAGGGAAAAAAAAAGGGGGAAAAGGGAGGAGAAGGAAAAAGGGAAAAGGAGGGGGAAAGGAGGAAGAAAAGAGGAGGATGAAGGGAGAGGAAAAGCAGGAGAAGGAAAAAGAGAAGCAGCAGGAAGAGGAGGGGGAAGAGTAGCTGAGTGCAAGCGGGTTTAAAACCCAAACAAGGCAAACGTTTGACTGATTAACTTTTTAGGAGGATCTGCCGCACAAAAAACCCTCAGATCATTAAAAACCATTCTATTTACACAGGGTTAACTTTGCACAGAAGAGAGATACGTTATTGCACAAATACTGCAACCGGAACGTCAGACTTACGGAATGCGTCAGGTAAATGTCGTGATTGTGATTATTTTCAACTTGTTTCAAAATAAAAATCTCAAAAGCTTTGTGCATGATATTGCTCCGTGCATTTCTGCATAGCAAGGGGGAGAGGGACAGGCATGCATTTTGCCTTGATAATACTGTGAAAAGTTATTCCATTATTATTAGTTGTTTCTGGGTTCTAGTATCCAATGCAGAGGAATGAGGTGGGGAAAAGGGGGGAAAAGGGAGAGAGAGAGAGAGAAAGAGAGAGAGAGAGAGAGAGAGAGAGAGAGAGAGAGAGAGAGAGAGAGAGAGAGAGAGAGAGAGAGAGAGAGAATAAGAGAATGAGAATGATATATCTATTTTTCCCTATCTATCTATCTATCTATCTATCTATCTATCTATCTATCTATCTATCTATCTATATATATATATATAATATATATATATATATATATATATATATATATATATATATATATATTATATAAGAGAGGGGGAGAGAGAGAGAGAGAGAGAGAGAGGAGAGAGAGAGAGAGAAAAGAGAGGGGTGAGTGAGTGATAAAATGAGAATGATAGAGAGAAAACTGAGAGGGGGAGAAAAGAGAATGAGAGAATGAGAATGATAGAGAGAGAGAGAGAGAGAGAGAGAGAGAGAGAGAGAGAGAGAGAGAGAGAGAGAGAGAGAGAGAGAGAGAGAGAGAGAGAGAGAGAGAGAGAGAGAGAGGGGAGAGAAAAAAATGAGAAAGTGAGAGAATGAGGCAGACAGACACACAGAGAGGAAACGATATGAGAGAAAAGGAAAAAGAAAGAATGAGTGAACGAAAGAGACATGAACGGCCGATACCCAATAACCAAAAAAGGGGAAAAAGTTAACATGGCCCCCTTTGTTATAACGGTAATCCCCTTTTACATCATCTGAGATCATCTATTATCCTATTTTGAAATTTACAATAAAAATGGCACTCATCCAAACCAAAGTTAAAAATTGTCATTAAATGTTTTTTGATCAATGGCTGTTGTTTAAGGTCGTAATTTGTTCGCATGTTCACTTAGCGGTCGGGGTTATATTTAGTGTTGTGTCTTTTTTACGGGGGAGGTTTTTTAAAATTTTTAAAAACACTATTAATTGGGTTTTTTTTTTTGTTCTGTTTTTTTTTTGTTTTTTTTTTGGGGGAAAATTAGGAGATGAAGCGGATTTTTTAATTTTAATAGTATGCATATGTATGTGTAATCATAATCGTCATTACCACCACTGTTATCATCATCATCGTTTTTCGTCGGGATCATTATCATCATCATCATTTATCATCATCATCAATCATCATCATCG
>NW_027218324.1:20000-37500 GCF_042767895.1 Penaeus vannamei | reverse complement strand
GCAGACCATCTTTCTCCGCTATCCGCCATCATTCACAAACAGAAGACCATCCTTTCACTCACAGTGATTTTAAAATTCTGTCTTCCACACCTAACAGACTCGACCTCCTCATCCTAGAATCCCTGCATACCCATAAGATGAAACCCGAGCTAAATGCCAACACAGCCATCCAGTTGTTGACTGTGTAATCACCATAACCACCATTTCACACTTGTTTGGTATGTCCCACCCTTACACACTTTTTTCACTATGTTTCTGCCGTTTTTCTTATTGTTTGATTTTGTTCCTATTTTATTGTTGCTCTTCTTATGAACTATGTTTTTCTTTTGTTTACTACATCTAATTATATGTTTTCTGGTTCATTATTTCTAGTACTGATGATGGAGATGAATTACGATCTCTGAAACGTTTACAATAAAGATGTTCACCGCAGCACTGGTTCTCCTTTTCATTCTACGACTACGGTTCCCGAGTGGAAAATCAACAACCGAAATTATCACTATATATATATATATATATATATATATATATATATATATATATATATATATATATATATATATTAATATAGTGCTGTACCTTTTGCAATTATTAAATGAAATACACGAGAAGAAGAGAAGAAAAGAAATGGAGCATTAGACAAAGGTCACGGTTTCTTTGAGCACAACATACGTAAGAAAACGAAGATTCTGAGAATCTGTATATATAGATAAATATTTATTATCATCATTGTCATTCTTACTTTCATCAACAGAATTGTATCATCATGATACCTGCTATTATAACAAATACCATTATTACTGTTGTTACATAAATAACATGAATAACTGATAATATGAACAATGATGATTATGATAATCAATAGTCGTAATAACACAAATATTAACAATAATGATAGTGACAGCAATACAATTTGTAATGATGACACCAGTAATGAAAGTGATGATAATGTCATTATCACATCAGTATTTTATATGCAAAATAAAGATCAGAAATCAACAATATTTATATATCTCCCGTATTTGATCTCAACGGAATACAAGGAAGAAAAATTATATGAAGTATTATTCATTATGCCTATTTTCGAAATTCCTTGCAAACATAATAGAACAAGAACAAAAAATAGAACAAGAGAAAAACATAAAAGAGGGTGATGGATCTAATTTGAGGACTTGTTTTTTTTATCGAGAATTTTAATTATGAAGATTATGGTTAAGAATAATAATATTATTATTTCTATTATTATTATTATTATGAAAATAATTAGAATAACGTCAATTAATGCTATTATTGCAAAAATCATCAAATTTATCATTATAATTGTCATTTAATTTTTATCATTATTATTGTCATCATTATCACCATTATTATCATTATTGTCAATATTAATGGAATTATCATTAAAATCATCACAGTCAAGGGAATTCGATTTTTTTTTTTTACTATTCTCGCAAAGATTTAGACGTTTTTTTTTCTACTATTGGGATTTTATTACTTTTAGCCATTTTTACATTATGAATGGGCTTAATGATTATTATTATTTTCATCATTACATTCATTATCATTATTATGATTATAATTATTAATGTAATTTTCGTCATAATTATCATTATTTTCATCATTATTGCAGTTATGATAATTATTATCCTAATTATAAATGTAATTTTCATCATTATAACTATTTTTTATAATGATTATAACAATAATATTATCACTATTATTTCTATTTTTAGTAGTAATATGAAAGTTATTAGAATAACGTCAATTAATGCTATTATTGCAATAATCATCAAAATTATCATTATAATTGTCTTATTTTTATTATCATTATTATTATCATTATTATCATCATTATCATCAATATTAATGGAATTATCTTTAAAACCATCATAATTACCTGAATTTATGTTAAAATCATCATAATTATCATTCAAAAGCGAAAAAGGGAGTTTTTCGACGTTTCTCTCAAAAGGCTGTAATACGCTAGGTTTTGCCGTTATTTCGACTTTTGGGATTTTATTACTTTTCGCCTTTATTTAATTAAAAATGGACTCTATAATTATTATTATCGTCATTATTATCATTATTGTCATTATCTTTATGATTACTATCATTATAGTCATTATCCTCATAATTATCATTATCATTATTCCAGTTATGATAATTATTATGGCAATTATTAATGTCATTTTCATCAATATAACTATTTTTATAATGATAATAACAATAATGATAATAACAATAAGAAATAATAATAACAATAATAATAATTATGATAATAATAATAATGATTTTATTATTATTTCTATTGTCATTATTAGTATGAAAATTATTAGAATAGAGTTAATTATTGCTATTATTACAGGAATTATTAAGATTATCATTATAATTATCATTTTATTATTATTATCATCATTATTGTGATTATTATATATAATCATCATCATTATTGTTAATAATAAAAGAATTATCATGAAAATCATCATAATTACCTGAATTGATGTTAAAATCATCATGATTGTCATTCAAAAGCGAAAAAGGTTTTTTTTTCGACGTTTCTCTGAAAAGGCTGTAATACGCTAGATTTTGCCGTTTTTTTTTCGACTTTTGGGATTTTATTATTTTTCGCCTTTATTTTATTATAGACTCTATAATTATTATTATTATCATTATTATCTTTATTACCATTATTTTTATGATAATTATCATTATAGTCATTATCCTCATAATTATCATCATTATCATTATCATTATTGCAGTTATAATAATCTTTATGCCTATTATTATTGTCATTGTCACCATTATAACTATTTTTATAATGATAATAAGAATAATGATAATTTTACAAATAATAATGATATTAATAATAATTATAATAACAATAATAATAATATTACTGATTTTTCTATTGTCATTATCAGTATGAGAATTATTAGAATAGAGTTAATTATTACTATTGTTGCAGAAATTATCAAAATTATCATTATAATGATCCTTTTACTTTTACCATTATAATTGTCATTATCATCATAATTACCATTATTATTGTTAATAGTAAAGGAATTATCATGAAAATCATCATTATTACCCGAATTAATGTTAAAATCATCATAATTTTCATTTAAAAGAATTTTTTTTTTCGACGTTTCACCTTTATTTCATTATAAATGGACTCTATAATTATCATTATCATCATTATTATCATTATTGTCATTATTTTTATGATTATTATCATTATAGTCATTATCCTCATAATCATCATCATTATCATTATCATTATTGCAGTTATAATAATTATTATTCCAATTATTAATGTCATTTTCATAATTATAACTATTTTTATTATGATAATAACAATAATTATAATTTTAGAAATAACAAGGAAAATAATAATAATTATAATAACAATAATAATGATATTATTATTATTTCTATTGTCATTATTTGAAAATGATTAGAATAATTATAATTATCAATAATGACAATAATGACGATAATAATGATAATTATGAGAGTAATTAGGACAATAATTATGATAATAATTATACAATGATAATTATAGTGATGATTTGCCTAATAATTGCAATAATAGCAATAATCAACACTATTCTAATGATTTTCCAAATAATAATAACACCAAAGAAAAGAGAAATATAAGTAATTATAACACGGCTTTTATTGTTATTATAATCCTTATTATTGTTGTTATTATTTCCAGAATTATTATTAGTCATTATCATTATTAAAATATTTATAATGATGAAAATGACATTAATAATTAGGATAATGATTATTATAATGACTATATTAAGGGGAATATGGGCAATAATGACAATGATAATAATAGTGATGATAATGACAATAATGATAATTATCATTATAAAGCCCATCTATAATGTGAAAAAGGCTAAAAGTAGAAAAATCCCAAAAGTCGAAAAACCGGCGAAATCTAGCGAAATACAGCCTTTGGAGACATGAATCGAAAACCCCCCTTTTTCCAGTTTAAATGATGATTATGATGATCTTAGCAATAATTCTGCTAATTATGACGATTTTGATGATAACCCCATTAATAATGACAATAATGACGATAATAATGATAATTATGAGAGTAATTATGACAATAATTATGAGAGTAATTCTGACAATTATTATGATGATAATTATGCAATGATAATTATAATGATGATTTGCTTAATAATTGCAATAATAGTAATAATCAACACTATTCTAATGATTTTCCTAATAATAATAACGACAATGACAACAGAAATAATAATAAAAGTAATTATAACACGGCCATGATAATTTCCGTAATTAATGCAGTAATAGCAATAATCGACAATATTCTAATGATTTTCATGACAATAATAATAATAATAACGATAATGCTAATAAAAATAATCATTCAAATAATCATAATGTCGCTATTATTGTTATTGTAATTGTTATTTTTGTTGTTATTATTTCTAAAATTATCATTATTGTTATTATCATTATAAAAATAATTATAATGAGGGAAATGACATCAGTAATTAAGATAATAAATATTATAATGATTATATTAAGGGTAATTATGGCGATAATTACTATAATGATGATAATGATGACCTAAATGATAATAATGATGATGATAATCATTATAAAGGCCATCCATAATGAAAAAAGGCTAAAAGTGTAAAAATCCATAGAGGCGAAAAAACGCCGAGATCTAGCGATATAGCCTTTTGAGAATTTGGTCGACAAACCCCCTTTTTCGAGTTTAAGGGATAATTATGATGATTTCTGCAATGATTCTGCTAATTATGATGATTTTGATGACAATCCCATTAATAATGACAATAATAATGACATTAATTATGGTAATTATGACATTAATTAAGATAATTATAATATAATGATAATTATAATGATAATTTATATGATAATTAATGCAATAATAGCAATAATCGACAATATTCTAATGATTTTCATGACAATAACAATAATAATAACGATAATGATAATAAAAATAATCATTGAAATAATCATAATATCGCTATTATTGTTATTACAATTGTTATTATTGTTGTTATTATTTCTAAAATTATCATTATTGTTATCATTATAAAAATAGTTATAATGAGGAAAATGACATCAATAATTAAGATAATAACTATTATAATTATATTAAGGGTAATTATGGTGATAATTACTATAATGATGATTATGATGACATTAATGATAATAATGATGATAATCATTATAAAGCCCATCCATAATGAAAAAAGGGTAAAAGAATAAAAATCCCAAAAGTCGAAAAACGCCGAAATCTAGCGATATATAGCCTTTTGAGAGAATGGTCGACAAACCCCCTTTTTCGAGTTTAAGGGATAATTATGATGATTTCTGCAATGATTCTGCTAATTATGATGATTTTGATGACAATCCCATTAATAATGACAATAATAATGACATTAATTATGATAATTATGACATTAATTAAGATAATTATAATATAATGATAATTATAATGATAATTTGCGTAATTAATGCAATAATAGCAATAATCGACAATATTCTAATGATTTTCATGACAATAACAATAATAATAACGATAATGATAATAAAAATAATCATTGAAATAATCATAATATCGCTATTATTGTTATTATAATTGTTATTATTGTTGTTATTATTTCTAAAATTATCATTATTGTTATTATCATTATAAAAATAGTTATAATGAGGGAAATGACATCAATAATTAAGATAATTATTATAATGATTATATTAAGGGTAATTATGGAGATAATTACTATAATGATGATAATGATGACATTAATGATAATAATGATGATAATCATTATAAAGCCCATGCATAATGAAAAAAGGCTAAAAGTATAAAAATTCCCAAAAGGCGAAAAAACACCGAAATCTTGCGAGATTTAGCCTTTTGAGAGAATGGTTGACAAACCCCCCTTTTCGAGGTTAAGGGATAATTATGATGATTTTTGCAATGATTCTGCTAATTATGATGATTTTGATGACAATCACATTAATAAGGACAATAATAATGACATTAATTATGATAATTATGACATTAATTAAGATAATTATGATATAATGATAATTATAATGATAATTTGCGTAATTAATGCAATAATAGCAATAATCGACAATATTCTAATGATTTTCATGACAATAACAATAATAATAACGATAATGATAATAAAAATAACCAATGAAATAATCATAATATCGCTATTATTGTTATTATAATTGTTATCATTTCTAAAATGATCATTATTGTTATTATCATTATAAAAATAGTTATAATGAGGGAAATGACATCAATAATTAAGATAATAACTATTATAATTATATTAAGGGTAATTATGGTGATAATTACTATAATGATGATAATAATGACATTAATGATAATAATGATGATAATCATTGTAGTGTACGGCTGTGTGCGTCCCGAGTCTAAGGATAATAATAATCATTATTATCATTACTGTCGTTATTCTTATGATTATTATCATTATAGTCATTATCATCATGGTTATTATCATTATTATTATAATTATTGCGGTTATGATAAATATTATGCTAATTATTATTGCAATTTTCATCACTATAACTATTTTTCTAATGATAATAACAATAATAATAATTTTAGAAATAATAATGACAATAATAATAATCAAAATAACAATAATAATGATGCTATTATTTCTATTGCCATTATTAGTATGAAAATTATTGGAATAGAGTTAATTATTGCTATTATTGCAGTAATTATCAAAATAATCATTTTATCATTACCATTATTTTTATCATTATCATCACAATTATCATCATTATTGTCAATAATAAAGGAATTATCATGAAAATCATCATAATTACCTGAATTAGTGTTAAAATCATCATAATTACCACTGAAAAGCGAGAAAATATTTTTTTCGACGTTTCTTTGAAAAAGCTGTAATACGCTAGATTTTGCCGTTTTTTCGGCATTTGGGATTTTATTACTTTTAGCCTTTATTTCTTTATAAATGGACTGAACAATTTTTATCATCATCATTATTATCATTATTGTCATTGTTTTTATGATTACTATCATTATATTCATTATCATCATAATTATCATTATTATCATCATTATTTCAGTTATAATTATTATGCTAATTATTATTGCTATTTTCATCATTACAACTATTTTTATAATGATAATAACAATAATGATAATTTTAGAAATAATAATGACAATAACAATAATTATTATAACAATTACAATAATGTTATTGCCATTATTAGTATGAAAATTATTGGAATAGTGTTAATTATTGCAATTATTGCAGTAATTATCAAAATTATTAAAATTATCATTTTATCATTATTTTCTTTAATATCGTCATTATCATCATAATTATCATCATTATTGTCAATAATAAAGGAATTATCATGAAAATCATCATAATTACCTGAATTAATGTTAAAATTATCATAATTACCATTAAAAAGCGAAAAAGGTTTTTTTTCGACGTTTTTCTCAGAAGGCTACATTTTACTGCTTTTTCGACTTAAGGGATTTTATTACTTTTAGCCTTTATTTCATTGTAAATGGACTGTATAATTATTATCATCATTATTGTCATTATTTTTATGATTACTATCATAATAGTCACTATCATCATAATTATCCTTATTATCATCATTATTGCAGTTATAATAATTATTATGCTAATTATTATTGCTATTTTCATCATTATAATTATTTTTATAATGATAATAACAATAATGATAATTTTAGATATAAGAATGACAATAATAATTATTATAATAACAATGATAATGCTGTTATTATTATTTCTATTGCCATTATTAGTATGAAAATTATTGGAGTAGAGTTAATTATTGCTATTATTGCAGTAATTATCAAAATTATCATTTTAATTATCATTTTATCATTATTATCATGATTATTGTCATTATCATCATAGTTATCATCATTATTGTCAATAATAAAGGACTTATCATACAAATCATAATTACATGAATTAATGTTAAAATTATCATAATTACCATTAAATAGCGTTTTTTTTCGACGTTTCTCTCAAGCTGCTGTAATACGCTAGATTTTGCCGTTTTTTCGATTTTGTGGATTTTATTAATTTTTGCCTTTATTTCATTATAAATGGAGTGAATAATTATTATCATCATAATTATCATTATTATTATCATTATTGCGGTTATGATAATTATCATGCTAATTATTATTGCAATTTTCATCACTATAACTATTTCTATAATGATAATAACAATAATAAGAATTTTAGAAATAATAATAACAATAATAATAATCATAATAACAATGATAATGTTATTATTTCTATTACCATTATTAGTATTAGTTATTATTGCTATTATTGCAGTAATTATCAAAATTATCATTGTAATTATCATATCATTATCATTATTATTGTCATTATCATAATGGTCATTATTATTGTTAATAATAAAGGAATTATCATGAAAATCATCATAATTACCTGAATTAATGTTAAAATTATCCTAATTACCATTACAAACCGAAAAAGGCGTTTTTTTCAACATTTCTCTCAAAAGGCTGTAATACGCTAGATTTTGCCGTTTTTTCGCCATCTGGGATTTTATTCCTTTTAGCCTTTATTTCATTATAAATGGACTGAATAATTATCATTATCATCATTATTATCATTAATGTCATTATTTTTATGATTACTATCATTATAGTCATTATCATCATGATTATCATTATTATCATAATTATCATTATTATCATCATTATTGCAGTTATAATAAATATTATGCAAATTATTATTGCTATTTCCATCATTATAACTATTTTTATAATGATAACAATAATGGTAATTTTAGAAATGATAATGACAATAATACTAATTATAATAACAATGATAATGATGTTATTATTTCTATTGCCATTATTAGTATCAAAATTATTGGAATAGAATTAAGTATTGCTATTATTGCAATAATTATCAAAATTATTATTATAATTATCATTTTATCACTATTATCATTATTATTGTCATTATCATCATAATTATCATTATTATTGTCATTTTCATCACAATTATCATCATTATTGTCAATAATAAAGGAATTATTATGAAAATCATCAAAATTACCTGAATTAATGTTAAAATCATCATAATTGCCTGAATTAATGTTAAAATCATCATAATGCATACACCCTTACCCTATTTTTTTGTTGTTGTTGTTGTTTATTCTTTTCTTTTCCATCCCGCCTATTCCTGGAGTTTATCTGCGAAGGTTGAGTCAACTTTCTCACACTCACGACATATAAAAACCGATTCGTCAGCGAGTTTGTAAGGTACCCGTCTTCACGCGCCTCTCTGTCCTTCGTCTCGGTCTCCTCACTCGCGCGAGAGGAGATCGTGGCGTCGGCTGTGAGAGGCTGGTGAAGTGACTGCCTCCAGCTCCTCCGTGTTGCAATACTGTCCCAGGCAGTATTGCAACCCTCGAGGAATGTTGAAGACAGTTTCTGATTTTGATATTAATTCATGTATTGTCTTTATTAGATGGTTATGTCGGTGTCTTCATAGACACAGATAACTTATCCCTTCTAGCCAGATGTGTGCCAGTGGGAAAGAGGTTGGTATGGTCAGTTTGTTTTGAGTACATGTGGTTTGGGGGGTTTGGGCTGATTCTTGTCAAGCTTCTAGGCCATCATCGGTGCTCCCCCTGTGTGGATGTGTGAGCTTCCTTTATGCTTTCATAGTTTGCGTCCTCAAGGTATTCTAGACGCTCCCATGTCCTCGTTGCCTGGTGGTGGATTCTTATGTTTATTGGGCCTATTTTGTAAAGTGTGTGGAGTTCCCTGATTGATGAGCGTGGGTTGGGCCACCTTATTCCTTTTGCCCATAGGATAGCTTTGTTCTGTATTGCCTGTAGTTTATACTATGATGATACGGCCATCGTATTTAGAGGGACTGGTGGATATTCAAGTATTGGTCTGACTAGCATTTTGTACAAGTATATTTTTATATCTTCTGGGCATCCCGAGAATTTCTTCAGCTTTGCTAGTACGTTGTTGGTTATATTGATTCTCTCTTTGTGTGCTCCGATACCCTTGTTTGTTATTTTCAAGCCCAGAAGTTTCCCTTCTTTTGTGAACCCCACATCTATGTTGGCAAGATCGGGGTTTCCAGGTTTTGTCCTGGCGGCAGGGATGATCAGAAAATTGTTTTTGTTTTTTATTTTCCATTCTTCTTCGAATCTATTTATGGCCGCTATGGCTCTGTCTTTGGTGAGTCTAATAAATTGTTGTCTTGGTGAAGGATGAAAGATGATTTGCGTAATGTCGTCCGCATACATTATGTAATTGCTGTTTGTTGCAGGGGGGGGGGGTGTAGGCGATGTATATATAATGAAGAATGTGGGTGAAAGCACACTCCCCTGTGGAACTCCACTCAGTAGTGGGAATTCCTACCCTTCTAATTGGCCAACTCTTAATTTAGCTTTCCTGTCTTGTAGGAAGTTACATAGTATCTTGGTAGGGGGGCTGGGTAGGTTCAGGTGTTATATACACATAAACATATATAAACATATACATATATATATACAAATACACACACACACACACACACACACACACACACACACACACACACACATATATATATATATATATATATATATATATATATATATATATATATATGTATGTATGTATATATATATATATATCTTTGAAGAAAAATGGTATTAACTGTAGAAAAGAAAGACAAATATTGGGGGGTATCATGTTTGTAAAAGAAACAATGTTCCGTTATTCAAAATTGTTTAATTGACGAGACAACGAGACAGGCGAAATGTTCTTGTGACGTCTGGATTTTCTTCGCAGCACTTCCCATTCCCTCATAGTATGATTTATTAACTGTTGGGAGGTTTTTCCATTAGCTGTTTCGAAAACACTGACAACATTTTCTCAAACATTTTTTCAGTGGGTTTAAGTCACATGCCTTGCCTGGTCGTCGAAGGACCTCCAGGTGGCTTTATTTATGGAACCCTTCGTAGGGCAGTTATCCTACACGAATATGGTTGTTTCCTGGAAGGACAGAGGCATAACGGCGCACTGATGGGAGGAACATATATATATATATATATATATATATATATATATATATATATATATATATATATATATATATATATATTTCTAACAATTCAATATTGTGGATGATCCACCTCCACATATCACAGGTCTCGCGGTCACTCGCCGTTTCATATTATCATTATGTCCTATTTCTCTTCTCCAGTAATCTAGATGTTTTTCCACATACTGCTAGGCGAGTTGGACGCTACGTCAGCGATGTCGTTTGTCAACCAACTTTTTGGTGACGTTCTACGGTGTATTCCAATCTGCATGTAGTCTTTTTCTTCACCATGCAGCCAGCTGTAGGTCTTCATGAATTTTAAATGCATTGGTGAACGAGTGTGTTCGTTCTGGAGGCCCACCTCCTCCCACCTTATCTACCAGTGTACCATCGTATGTGAGATACCCAGCTCTTAGAATATCACTGTTAGAGAAATAACTTTTCCTCATCCCATTATAGCGGTCTCTGTTTGCCATTTCATCTATCCTTTCGTCCATCCTGTAACAGGTGTCAGCTTGACAGCCTCGTTTTCACCAAGGATTTCCTAAGTTATGATATTTTAGACCATCGAATATATCTCCTTTCTTATTTAACACATATTAAGATTAGGCGCGAAATATATATTCAGGAATTTAAGAATATTTATTAGCATTATAATTATGAAATATACGATTTTGTGTCATTCCTTTTCTAGAGCGTTCCTCTATGACAAATAAAGGGAAAACAAATGCATACATGATATTACAGTAGAAAACGAGAAATTCCCATTTCATTAGTACAAACATATATATATATATGTATATATATATATATATATATATATATATATATATATATATATATATATATATATATATATATATATATAATGTATGTATGTATATATATACATACATTATATATATATATATATGTATATATATATATATATATATATATATATATATATATATATATATATAAAAATATATATATATATATATATATATATATATATATATATACATATATATATGCATACATATACATACATATATATAACATATATGTATATATATATATTATATTATGTAAATATATATATATATATATAATGTATGTATATATATATCAATATATATATATATATATATATATATATATATATATATATATATATATATATATATATATATACAATGTATGTATATATATTAGATATACAGCATATGTATTGAATTTTTGCTATTCACCCTCCTTGGAACTGTAGTGGACTGAAATATTCAATATCTTAATGTGGTGTCTCTCCCTCAGTGGCCTGGCATTATTTGTGAAAAAGTCCAGCAGAACAGAATTCTATGGGAATTACACGCCCGACTCCATGACTTGTCGGTACGGAAGTACTTATACGGTTTGCGCAAGACGGGCGGAATGAAGCTGCAGGTACAAGAGCCCTTGAAAAGACGAATGCCTTTCCTTTCAAGAGGAGGAGGGGAGCACCCTCGGACCATAGCCAGGGGGCGGATACATGCCTGATTTTTTTCTCTCTCTCTTTCTTTTTTTTAATAAATGTTTATTTTACTAAAGTAAGAATAACTACTCTTTTTAGTATACCCCGCCACTCTTCAAAGCGCACAGCACCCGCTTTAAAAAAAAGGGGAAAGATGAGAGCATAAACAGCGAAACACGTATTTTTAGCAGAGTCATGGCTGAAAGTTTCTTTCATTACGTCTTTTTTAATCAAAGATATCTTTGTTTTTAATTGGTTATTTTTCTTTTTAAAGGATTTACAGTAACGAAATGCTTATTTTGAAAGCAGCCGTAGGACTCTTCTTTAAAAGAATTTATTAAAGAAACGTATGAATCAGCATTCACGCCCTGCTACCTGTGTTCCCCCGAAGCACAGGTGTAATTACGTGGTTCTCACCTATTCACAGGAGTTGCTGCAGGTAGAGGCGGGGACACGCTAGACTAGGCTGTCCTTTATTTTATTTTATCGTGGATTACCTCTTTTTCATTGATATATTGCAGCACGAAGGTAAAGTGTGGTCGTGGGAAAGTGTTTTAGTGGCAAAGTGTTACTTTAGACTATACATTCGGGCAAAGAACCGAAAGGCTGGTGATTTTATTTTGAGCTCGTGAGGGAACGTTTTTTTTTTTTTTTTTTTTTTTTTACATACTATTAGTATTTTATTTTTTTTTTTTACTTTTTTCCAAGTTCCTTTAAGTTAGCTAGTTCCTGTCACTTTTAGAATTTTGTGTTAGGTTTTGCATTGTTTTATGTTCATTTTATTCTCATTGTTTTTTAATAATATGATTTTTATAATTAGTGATTTTTTACTCTTATCAAGTTTTTGAGGTTTATGTACCTGATGATTTAAGTGCTTAATGGTTCATTAACTTACCTGACGATTTAAGTGCTTGCTGGTTCATTAACTTACCGGACGATTTAAGTGCTTGCTGGTTCATTAACTAAACTGGCGATTTAAGTGCTTGCTGGTTCATTAACTTACCTGATGTTTTAAGTGCTTGCTGGTTCATTAACTTACCTGCCGATTTAAGTGCTTGCTGGTGCATTAACTTACCTGATGATTTAAGTGCTTGCTGGTTCATTAACTTACCTGATGATTTAAGTGCTTGCTGGTTCATTAACTTACCTGATGATTTAAGTGCTTGCTGGTTCATTAACTTACCTGATGATTTAAGTGCTTGCTGGTTCATTAACTTACCTGATTATTTAAGTGCTTGCTGGTTCATTAACTTACCTGATGATTTAAGTGCTTGCTGGTTCATTAACTTTCCTGATGATTTAAGTGCTTGCTGGTTCATTAACTTACCTGATGATTTAAGTGCTTGCTGGTTCATTAACTATAAGATAGCCTTATCCGAAATCCTTCACACGTGGTAAAAATCCTGTGCTCGTCCTCCCCGCTCTGGTTACGTATACCCTGTCTTGCTGGTTCATATATTCTACACTACACACGTCACAACATTTGTACACAATCCTTTCCACAAGCCCTTCACACATTTGTCTTCTCTCAAATAACACCCCGTTCCCGTACGTACTAAACGGGTGGCGACAGTGAGCGCTACTATTCTATTCTATATTAGAGAATGTAATGTAGCATGTCAAAAAGAAAAAAAAATATCAATCGCTTCATTCTACTAGATGTTGCAGCCAACAGAACTTGTAATGGTATCAGTGATTTTACATATCTTTAGCTTTATTGTAGCGTCCCCGGAATCCCAAACACTTTGATATACTTGGTTCCATGTTTACCCTTTATGCGCACATTATTGGAACCTGTTGAAACATCTTTCCATTTCGTATCAAGATGTTTGTCTCTACATTGATTCGCACCGACCAAGCAATGAGAGCGCGATATTTCACGCAGGCTTAGATAGGATTTTTTTTTTTTTTTTTTTCGTTAATTATTAATCGCATAAGTTTCTTAAAATAAGAAATCCTCAAAAGTATGTATATATACATATATATATATATATATATATATATATATATATATATATATATATATATATATATATATATATATATATAGAAAACGGCGAGAACTAGTGGAATAAACCCTTTTCTGAGATCATTCGAATTTCGGATTATTCATCTAATTATGATGATGTATATGATAATTGAATAAATAAGGACAATTATGATGATAATACTAATAACAAAGAGAATAATGATGATAAATGATAATATGAGTATTAATCATGATAACTTTGATAATAATGGTAATAACAATCATCATTATTATAATAGCGATGATTATATAAATAGTAATAACAATAATAATAACAATAATAATGATGAACATAATAACAATAATTTTGATGATAAGGATAATAAAAGATAATAATAATAATGATAGCAATAATGATGATAATGATAACAGTAATAGTAATAATAATAATATTAATAGTAATGATAACATAGATAAATAATAATGAATGATAGTAATGATAACATAAATAATGATAATAATAACATCGATAATTAGCAATGATAAGAATAATAATAATTATTATTATTATCATTATCATTGCTATTCTGATAGAAAAGGTAACGATAATAGTAATAATAATAATGATAATGATAATAGTAATAATAATGATAATAATGATAATGATAATAATAATAACGACAATGATAATAATAATAATAATAATAATAATAATAATAATAATAATAATAATAATAATAATAATAATAATAATAATAATAATAATAACAACAACAATAATAATAATAATGATAATAACGATGATAATAATGATGAAGTATTTATCATTATAATCTTTATTATAGACTATTTATGATGAAAAGGGGTAAGAGCTACGAATAAACGGCTAAAACTAGCGAAATTGAATCAATAATGATAATAAGGATAATGATAATGATACATTAATAATATTGAGAATGATAATGATAATAAGGATAAAATTATAAGATTATGATAATTTTCATTGTAATGGAAATAATGAATTATGATGATGTATATGAAACCTGAATCAATAATGATAATAATGATAAAGATAGAATGATAATGGTGAGAATGATAATGATGGTAGGGATAAAATTACAAAGATTATGATAATTTTTATGGTAATAGGAATCATGAATATGATAACCAGTATTATGATAATATTAAGAATGTCAATAAGGATAATAATGATAATTATAAAAATGATAATGATAATTATGATAGTAATGAAAATGATGATGATGAGAATAATAATAATAATAATGATACTAATAATAATAATAACAATACTACTACTAATCATGATAATAATAATAATAATAATAAAGATGATAATAATAGTAATAGTAATAATGATAACAATGATAATGTTGAAATGAAAATAATATTGATAACAGTAATAATAAAATAAATAATAATAGTAATATATATATAATGATGATAATATTAATAACAATAGTAATGATAATAGTAATAAAATCTTGTCAACATTATCGTTATCATTATTACTACTACTATCATCATCATTAATACTTTTATTATTACTATAGTTATCATCATTATCATTTCCATTGTTAAGTTAATTATAATTCAATTAATAATGACGATAAAGATGATAATGATCATGATAAAAGTGATGATAATAACTCCATTTACTAGGAAATGAGGGTATAATCATAATACTGATATTTTTTTATTATTATTATCATTATTATTATCATTATCATTAGTATATTTGCTTTAATTATCAACATTGTTATCATTAATTCAAAATGTCCATTATGATAGAAATGCTCATAATGATTAGTGTAATAATTATCATAACTTCAATGATAAGAATAATAATGATAAATATGATGATACTTATGATAATGATGATGATCATAATGAAAATAATGATAATGATGATAATAACAATAATAGTGCCTATTTAAAATGATGAAGGACTAAGAGTAAAGAAAAAACTTAGAAGTTGTAAAAAAAAAACGGGCAAAAATGAGAGAACGGTTGAAAAAGCCCATTTTTGTATTATAAACGATAATATGGATGATTTTGGCAATGATTCAGTTCATAATAATAGTTTTAACGGTAACTGCATATTGACTATGAGGATGATGATAATGATAGCAATTACAATTATACATTGATATTTATAATGATAATTTTGATAATAATTGGATTAGCAACAATTACAACTATTTTAATTATTCCCATACCAATAATAATAATAATAACAATAATAATAATGATGATTATGATAATGAAAACAGTAATAATGATAGTTATAGTAATTATGTTGTTATTATAATCATAAAACTGATATTATTAATGCTACCATTATTTTATTATACCATTATTGTTATCATTATTATAAAAATGTCCATTATGATAAAAAAAAATCATAATAATAATCAATATACTAACTATTTGAACTACAGTTATAATTATTATAATGATAATTATAAGGATAATTATGACAATAATGATAATAACGACAATAATGATAGTAATTTTAGTAATTATGCTGGATTCTTTCAACCTACGATGATCCATCACAAGACACAGTGAATCTTAACAGTAATGATTATAACAAGAACAATAATTACAATAATAATAATTGTAGTGTATGGCTGCCCACGTTCAGACTCTAAGGATGGTTTTACCTTCATTAACCTCTGTTTTTTTTCCCTCCTGCGGCATTTTTATTTATCTCATCATTTTTACTTCGTCAAACCCATTTTGTAACCAGGGGTGTGTTAAAGTTGCCTAGCTAAAATAGATAGTTATTTGTTTTTAAAACTAAATATTGTAAATATGTTATGTGCGAAATACACAATTTTTGCTACAACTGTG
>NW_027218323.1:7500-17500 GCF_042767895.1 Penaeus vannamei | reverse complement strand
TACTATTATCATATATATATATATATATATATATATATATATATATATATATATATATATATATATATATATATATATATATATATATTTTAATATATATATATGATATATATATAAATATATGCATATATATACATATATATATATATATATATATATATATATATTTTTTTTTGCATTTACTATTTATATATCATATATATATATATATATATATATATATTATATATATATATATATATTTTTTTGATATATATATATGATATATATATGATATATGCATAAATATATATATATACAATATATATATATATATATATATATATATATATATATATATATATATATATATATATATATATATATATATATATATATTTTGCATTTACTATTTATTTATTATTATTATTATTACTTTCATCAACAAATTGCATCATTATGATAATATTACTGTTGTTATGACAAATATCACTTCTACTGTTATGACAAATATCACTACTACTGTTACGACACATAAAACATCACTAGCATAATATTAACTAATAATAGCCCGGATAACAATATAAACAATGATGATGTTAAAGACAATACTGCTTGTAATGATAACAATACTACTAGTCATGATAACAGTTATGATAGTGGTGATAATCTCATCATATATCCAAACAGCGATAAAAATGACAGTTCTTATGTATGATTACGTATATCAAGTTCAGGGGACATGGAAGAAAAGAAATATAGAATTATTCACTCCCAGTTTTCTCATTTCCTTGCAAACACAGAATAATGGAGACTAAAAAAGAAAAACGTAAAGAATGGTGATAACATAATTTGTGGACTTATTTCTTTCTATCTTTCTTTTTTTTTCTTTTTTTTTTCTTTTCTTTTCTTTCTAATATTCCTATTGAAATATGTGGTTATTGTTGTTTTTATCATTTTTTTATCATATTTTCATGATGAATTTTATTAGAATATATTTAATTATTGCTTAATTATCATTATAATTATAATTATCATTATAATTATCATTATAATTATAATTATCATTATAATTATCATTATAATGATCATTTTATCATTATTATCATTATTTTTGTCATTATCATCTTTATCAGGAAATATGAAAATCATCATAATTATCATTTAAAATCGAAAAATTTTTTTTTTTTTTTTTTGAACGTTTCTCTCAAAAGGCTGTAATACGCCGTTTTTTCGACTTTCAGGATTTTACTACGCTTCGCTTTTATTTCATTATAAATAAACTATGATTCTTATTATCATCATTATTATCTTATTGTCATTATTCTTATGATTGTTATCATTATAGTCATTATCGTCATAATTATCATTATTGATATCATTATTGCTGTTATGATAATTATTATCTAATTATTATTGTCATTTCCATCATTATAACTATTTTTATAATGATAATAACAATAATGATAACTTTAGATATAATAATGACAGTAATAATAATTATAATGATAATGATATTATTATTATTTCTATTGTCATTATTAGTATGAAAATTATCAAAATAGACTTAATTATTGCTCTTCTTGCAGTAATTACTAAAACTATGATTGTAATTATCATTTTATCATTATTATCATTATTACTGTCATTATCATCATGATTATCATCACTATCGTTACTACTAAAGGAATTATCTGAAAATCATCATACTTACATGAATTAATGTTAAAATCATAATAATTATCATTTAAAAGCGAAAAAGTTTTTTTTCGACGTTTCTCCCCGTTTCTCGCTAGTTTTTCCCCTTTTTTTCGACTTTTGGGATTTTACTACTTTTCGCCTTTATTTCATTATAAATGGACTTATGATTCTTTTCATTAATATCATTATTGTCATGATTCTTATGATTGTCATTATAGTCATTATCGTCATAATTATCTTATTGTTATTATCATTATTGCATTTATAATAATTATTTGGTAATTATTATTATCATTTTCATCATTATAACTATTTTTATAATGATAATAACAATAATGATAATTTTAGAAATAATAATGACAGTAATAATAATTATAATGACAATGATAATGATATTACTATTATTTCTATTGTCATTATTAGTATGACAATGATTAGAATAGACTGAATTATTGCAGTAATTCTCAAAACTATTATGGCATTATCATGAAAATCATCATAATTACCTGAATTAATGTTAAAATCATCATAATTATCATTTAAAAGCAAAAAAGGGATTTTTCGACGTTTCTCTAAAAAGGCTGTAATACGCTAGATTTTGCCATTTTTCGACTTTTGGGATTTTACTACTTTTTGCCTTTATTTCATAAATGGACTCTATAATAATAATAACAATAAGGGTAATTTTAGAAATAATAATGACAGTAATAATAATTATAATGACAATGATAATGATACTATTATTTCTTTTGTCATTATTAGTATGAAAATTATTAGACTTAATTATTGCTGTTATTTCAGTAATTATCAAACCTATCGTTATTATCATCATTATGATTATCATGATTATGGTTAATAATAAAGGAAATATCAAGAAAATCATCATAATTACCTGAATTAATGTTAAAAACATGATTATCATTTAAAAGCGAAAAAAGGCTTTTTTTCAACGTTTCTCTGAAAAGGCTGTAATACGCTAGATTTTCCCGTTTTTTTCGACTTATGGGATTTTACTACTTTTCGCCTTTATTTCATTAATGGACTCTATGATTATTATCATAATTATTATCATTATTGTCATTATTCTTATGATTATTATCATTACAGTCATTATTGTCATAATTATCATTATTATTATTTTCATTATTCCAGCTATAATAATTATTATGCTAATTATCATTGTCATTTTCATCACTATAACTATTATTATAATGATAATAAGAATAATCATAATTTCATAAATAATAATGACAGTAACAATAATTATAATGACAATGATATTGATAATCGTATTATTTCTATTGTCATTACTAGTATGAAAATCATTAGAATAAACTTAATCATTGCTATTATTGCAGTAATTATCAAAACTATCATTATAATGATCTTTTTACCATTATCATTATTATTGTCATTATCCTGATGATTATCATCAATATGGTTAATTGTAAAGGAATTATCATGAAATCATCATATTCCCTGAATTACTGTTAAAATCATCATAATTATCATTAAAAAGCGAAAAAGTTTTTTGGGCGTTTCTCTCAAAAGTCTGTAATAAGCAAAATTTTTGAAATTTTTTTCAACTTTGGAAATTTTTACTACTTTTCGCCTTTATTTCATTATAAACGGACTCTATGGTTATTATTATCATCATTATCATTATTGTCATTATTCTTATGATAATCATTATAGTAATTATTGTCATAATTATCATTATTATTATTATCATTATTGCAGTTATAAGAATTATTATGCTAATTACTATTGTCATTTTCATCATTATAACTATTTTTATAATGATAATAACAATAATGATAATTTTAGAAATAATAATGACTAATAATAATTATAATGACAATGATAATGATATTATTATTTCTATTGTCATTATTAGTATAAAAAAATTAGAATAGACTTCATTATTGCTATTATTGCAGTAATTATCAAAACTATCATTATAATTAACCTTTTATCATTATCTTTATAATTTGCATTATCATCATGATTATCATCATTATGGTTAATAATAAAGTAATTATTATGAAAATAATCATAATTACCTGAATTAATGTTAAAATCATCATAATTATCATTTAAAATCGAAAAAGTTTTTTTCGACGTTTCTCATAAAAGGCTGTAATACGCTAGTTTTTGCCGTTCGCTAATTATTATTGTCATTTTCATCATTAAAACTATTTTTATAATGATAGTAACAATAATGATAATTTTAGATATAATAATGACAGTAGTAATAATTATAATGACAATGCTAATTTTTTTTTTCTATTGTCATTATTAGTATGAAAATGATTAGAATAGACTTAATTATTGCTATTATTGCAGGAATTATCAAAACTATCATTATAATTTTCATTTTATCATTATTATCATTATCATTGTCATTATCATCATGAATATCATTAATATGGTTAATAATAAAAATTACCATGAAAATCATCATAATTACCTGAGTTAAGGTTAAAATTATCATTTAAAAGCGAAAAAGGGTTATTTTCGACGTTTCCCCAAAAGGATGTAATAAGCTAGATTTTGCCTTTTTTTCGACTTTTGGGATTTTACTTTTTCGCCTTTTTTTCATTATAAATGGACTCTATAATTATTATTATCACCACTTTTATCATTATTGTCATTATTCTTATGATTATTATCATTATAGTCATTATCGTCATAATTATCATTATTATTGTCACTATTGCAGCTATAATAATTATTATGCAAATTTATTATTGCCATTTTCATCATTATAACTATTTTTATAATGATAATAACAATAATGATAATTATAGAAATAATAATGACAGAAATAATAAGTATAATGACAATAATAATGATATTATTATTATTTCTATTGTCATTATTACTATGAAAATGATGAGAATAGACTTAATTATTGCTATTATTGCAGTAATTATCAAAACTATCATTATAATTATCATTCTATCATTATTATCGTTATCATTCTCATTATCATGATGATTATCATCATTATGGTTAATAATAAAGGAATTATGAAAATCATCAAAATTACCTGAGTTAATGTTAAAATCATCCTAATTGTCTTTTAAAAGCAAAAAGGGTTTTTTTTCGACTTTTCTCTCAAGAGGGATTTTGCCTTTTTTTCGACTTTTGGGTTTTTACTACTTTTCGCCTTCATTTCATTATAAATGGACTCTATGATTATTATTAGCATCATTATTGTCATTATTCTTATGATTATTATCATTATAGTCATTATTGTCATAATTATCATTATTATTATTATTTTATGTATAATAAACATAACGCTAAAAATTATAGTCATTGTTATCATTAAAACTATTTTTATAATGATAATAAAGAATGATAATTCTAGAAATAATAAGGACAGTACTGATGATTATAATGACAATGATAAAGAAATTATTATTATTTCCATTAGCATTTTTAGTATGAAAATGAGTAGAAGAGACTTAATTATTGCTATTATTGCAGTAATTATCAAAACTATCATTATAATTATCATTTTATCATTATTATCATTATTATTGTCATTATCATCAATATTAACATCATTATTATGCAAATCACCATAATTACCTGGATTAATGTTAAAATCATGATAATAATCATTTAAAAGCGAACAATATTTTTTTGACGTTTCTTTCAAAAGAATACGCTAGATTTTGCCTTTTTTTCGACTTTTGGGATTTTACTATTTTTCGCATTTATTTCATTATAAATTGATTCTATGATTATTATCATCATCATTATCATCATCTTTGTCATTATTCTTATGATTATTATCATTATAGTCATTATGGTCATAATTATCATTATTATTATTGTCATTATTGCAGTTATAATGACTAATATTTCATTATTATTGTCATTTTCATCATTATAACTTTTTTTATAATGATGATAACAATAATGATAATATTAGAAATAATAATGACATTAATGATTTTGTATTGACAATGATTTTAATATTTTTGGGCCCTTTTATTTCATTATAAATGGACTGGATAATAATTATTATCATCATTATAATCATTACTCATTATTCTTATGATTATTATCATTATAGTCATTATCATCATGATTATTATCATTATCATTATTAATGCAGTTATAATGATTATTACGCTAATTATTATATCTATTTTCTTTATCATAACTATTTTTTAACGATAATAGAAATAAAGATAATTTTTGAAATAATAATGATAATAGTAATAGAATGACAATGATAATGATGTTATTATTTCTAATATCATTATAAGTCTGAAAATTATTGGATTGGAGTTGATCACTATTATTCCAGTAATTATCAGAATTATTATAATTATGATTTTATCATTATTATCATTATTATTGTCATTATCATTGTCATTATCATTATAATTATCATCTTTTTGAAAAAGAAGGAATTACTAAAAATTATCATAATTACTTGAAATAATGTTGAAATCCTAATAATTATCATTAAAAAGCGAATATGTTTTTTTCGGCGTTTCTCTCAAAATACTCTAGATATTGCCTTTTTTTCGACTTCTGGGATTTTATTACTTTTGGCATATATTTCATTATTAATGGACTGGATAATAATTATTATCATCATTATTATCATTACTGTCATTATTTTTATGATTATTATCAATATAGTCATTATAATCATGATTATCATCATTATTGCAGTTCTAATGATTATTATGCTAATTATTATAGCTATTTTTATCATTATAACTATTTTTATAATGATAATTTTAAAAATAATAATGACAATACTAATAATTATAATGACAATGATATTGATGATATTATTATTTCTATTGTCATTATAAGTCTAAAAATTTTTGGGAATAGAGTTAATTATTGCTATTATTGCAGTAATTATCAAAATTATAATTATAATTATGATTTTATCATTATTATCATTGTTATTGTCATTATCATTGTAATTATCATCATAATCATCATTATTGCATATAATACAGGAATTATCAAGAAAATCATCACAATTACCTGAAATAATGTTGAAATGCTAATAATTACCAATAAAAAGCAAAAAGGGTTTTTTTTCGATGTTACTCTAAAAAGGGCTGTAATACGCTAGATTTTGGTAATCAAAAAAAAGCAAAAAAGGGTTTTTTTTTCGAAGTTTCTCTCAAAAGGCTGGAATACGCTAGATTTTGCCCTTTTTCGATTTTTGGGGGTTTTTATTATTTTTGGGCCCTTTTGTTTCATTATAAATGGACTGGATAATAATTTTATCACCATTATAATCATTACTGTCATTATTCATATGATTATTATCATTATAATCATTGTCATCATGATTATTATCATTATTGCAGTTATAATTATTATTACGCTCATTATTATAGCTATTTTCATCATCATAACTATTTTTATAATAATAATGGCAATAATGATTATTTTAGAAATAATGACAATGGTAATAATTATAAGACAATGAAAAAATTGCTATTTTACATAATTATCAAAATTATCTTTATAATTATGATTTTATCATTATTATCATTATTATTGTCATTATCATCATAATTATCATCATTATTGCATATAATGAAGGAATTATCACGAAAAACATCACAATTACCTGAATTGGTGTTAAAATCCTCATAATTACCAATAAAAAGCGAAAAAGGGTTTTTTTCGACCTTTCTCTGAAAAGGGTGTAATACGCTAGATTTTGTCGTTTTTTCGGCTTTTGGGATTTTATTACTTTTGGCCTTTATTTCATTATAAATGGATTGGATAATAATTATTATCATTATTATCATTACTGTCATTATTTTTATGATTATTATTATGATAGTCATTATTATCATGATTATCATTATCATGATTATTGCAGTTATAATGATTACTAGGCTCATTATTATAGCTATTTTCATCATCATAACTATTTTTATAATGATAATAGCAATAATGATAATTTTAGAAATAATAATGACAATAGTAATAATTATAATGACAATGACAATGATATTATTATTTCTATTGTCAGTAATAGTCTGAAAATTATTGGAATAGAGTGTATTATTGCTATTATTGCAGTAATTATGAAAATTATCATTATAATTATGATTTTATCATTATCATTATTATTGTCATTCTCATTGTCATTATCATCATAATTATCATCCTTATTGCATATAATGAAGGAATTATCATGAAAATCATCACAATTAATGTTAA
This sequence comes from Penaeus vannamei, assembly GCF_042767895.1. Taxonomy (NCBI): domain Eukaryota; kingdom Metazoa; phylum Arthropoda; class Malacostraca; order Decapoda; family Penaeidae; genus Penaeus; species Penaeus vannamei. Next base: position 9,592 of record NW_027218323.1, on the reverse strand, counting down.
ATTCCTCATAATTACGAATAAAAAGCGAAAAGGTTTTTTTTTCGATATTTCTCTCATAAGGCTGTAATACGCTTGATTTTGCGTTTTTTTTCGACTTTTGGGATTTTATTATTTTTGGCCTTTATTTCATCATAAATGGACTAGATAATAATTAGTAAGATCATTATTATCATTACTGTCATTATTCTTATGATTATTATTATTATAGTCATTATCATCATGATTATCATCATCATTATTATCATTATTGCAGTTATAATGATTATTATGCTAATGATTATAGCTATTTTCATCATCATAATTATTTTATTATGATAATTTTAAAAATAATAATGAGAATAGTAATAATTATAATGACAATGATAATGATATTATTATTTCTATTAATATTATTAGTCTGAATCATCATAATTATCATTATTGCATATAATGAAGGAATTATGAAAATCATCACAATTACCTGAATTAATGTTAAATCCTCATAATTGCCAATAAAAAGCGAAAAAGGTTTTTTTTCGACGTTTCTCTCAAAAAGCAGTAATACGCTAGATTTTGCCGTTTTATCGACTTTTGGGATTTTATTACTTATGAATGGACCGGATAATAATTATTATCATCATTATTATCATTACTGTCATTATTCTTATGATTATTATCATTATAGTCATTATCATCATGATTATTCTCATTATTATCATCATTATTACAGTTATAATGATTATTATGCTAATTAATATAGTTATTTTCATCATCATAACTATTTTCATAATGATATTAGCAATAATGGCAATTTTAGAAATAATAATGACAATAGTAATAATTATAATGACGATGATATTATTATTTCTATTGTCATTATAAGTCTGAAAATTATTGGAATGCAGTTGATTATTGCTATTATTGCAGTAATTATCAAAATTATCTTAATAATTACTATTTTATCATTATTATCATCATTATTGTCATTATTATCATAATTATCATCATTATTGTATATAATGAAGGAATTATCATGAAAATCATCACAATTACCTGAATTAGTGTTAAAATCCTCATAATTACCAATAAAAAGCGAAAAAGCTTTTTTTTCGACGTTTCTCTCAATAGGCTGTAATAGACAAGATTTTGCCGTTTTCTTTCGACTTCTGGGATTTTATTACTTTTGGCCTTTATTTCATTATAAATGGACTGGATAATAATTATTATCATCATTATTATCATTACTGTCATTATTCTTATGATTATTATCATTATAGTCATTATCATCATGATTATCATCCTTATTATCATCATCATTGCAGTTATAATGATTATTATGCTAATTAATATAGCTGTTTCCATCATCATAGCTATTTTTATAATGATAATAGCAATAATGATAATTTTTGAAATAATAATGACAATAGTAATAATTATAATGACAATGATAATGATGTTATTATTATTTCTATTGTCATTATTAGTCTGAAAATTATTGGAATAGAGTTGATTATTGCTATTATTGCAGTAATTATCAAAATTATCATCATAATTATGATTTTATCATTATTATCATTATTATTGTCATTATCATTGTCATTATCATCATAATTATCATTATTGCATATAATGAAGGAATTATCATGAAAATCATCACAATTACCTGAATTAATGTTAAAATCCTCATAATTACCAATAAAAAGCGAAAGGTTTTTGCCGTTTTTTTTCGACTTTTTGGATTTTATTACTTTTGGCCTTTATTTCATTATAAATGGACTGGATAATAATTATGATCATCATTTTTATCATTACTGTCATTATTCTTATTATTATTATCATTATAGTCTTTTTTCATGATTATCATCATTATTATTATCATTATGGCAGTTATGATGATTATTATACTAATCATTATAGCTTTTTTCATCATCATAACTATTTTTATAATGATAATAACAATGCAACCAGGCGCTAGCCAGCGTCTAGTACTTACTTATATATATATACATATTAGGTGCCGTGGAACTTCCAGCTGTGAAGCGGAGGCATGCAATAAACTTCATGACTAGTGCTCATACAAGAAACAAGCATTTTCCTTCTTCTTAAATCAACT
>NW_027218322.1:2500-7500 GCF_042767895.1 Penaeus vannamei | reverse complement strand
CCAAAGGTAATATTTAGTAAGGCATTATCAATAAACATGCATACACGGGCGCGCGCGTGCGCACTCACACACATTTATATATATGTATGCATGTGTGTAATGTGAAAAGAAATATATATATAATATATATATATATATATATATATATATATATATATATATATATATATATATATATATATATGTGTGTGTGTGTGTGTGTGTGTGTGTGTGTGTATATGTATAAATATATATATATATATATATATATATATATATATATATATATATATATATATATATATATATATATATATATATACATAAATATATTCGCACACAGACACACACACACTATAAGAGGTACTAACACCTCTAGTGTTATAGTTGTTTGAATTACAGGTGGCGTCAGTGATACCCGGTGTGGTTGTTCTCTTTATTGCTAAGAGTTACAACACATCCACAAGAATAACGATACATGAAGAACGGGGTATCTGGTGGTGCGGGAGGTCAGGTCAGGAGTGACCAGCCCCATGCCCTGCAAGGGCGGGCGACTGTCAGAGAGTGAGTCCAGTTGGGTCAACTAAGGTAGGGTCTCTTCTGCCCCGGGTTGACCCACCGCGCGGCGGGCGGCGTGGTATATATTTAGAACTAACATCCGGTACCAACAACAGGCGTACGAATACGGTACGCCTTATTAGTAACTCCTTCATCGCTCTGCCACCTGCCACACACTCACACACACGAGAAGTACAGTGCATCAGCGCAGTACAGCTCTTACATGTTGTTAAATACGGAGAGGATTGAGCAATGGATGGTCTAGTTTGCTAGCCTTGGGTTTATGTAAATGTATATAGTTCATGTTGAAAGGAAAATTTGGGTTAGGAAGTGAAGGAATAAGTGAAAAAACAGCTTTGTAGGCCGGGACGTGAGAGAGAAGGAGAGGGAGGCGAGAAGTGACCGCGAATCCTGCATGGTAAGCGTTTCGCGCCTAGAGATAACTGACGTTAGTACAGCTTTTTTTTAATGAGGAACAACTGAGATCAAACGAGGAAAATGAAGTTAGCGGAAGCAGCAGTCAGAATTGAGGCTCTTGAAGCCAAGGTTAATAACCTAGTGGCAGAATGCCTCAAAATACGTGAAGAAAATGTGAATCTGAAGGAACTGGTTGAAAGCTTGCGCAGAAACACAACTATTCAGAGGGAAAATATGGAAAAATCTGACCTTACAATCAAAGAACTACAGGAAAAGTTTGAAGAAGCTGAAACCAAAATTGGCAACGGTAGTGAAACCGAAACAAAAAATCTACAGGAAAAAAGTTGAGGAGGTTATCAAAATACAAGAAACTGACAAACAAATCAAAGTAATTTGTCAAGCAGCCAAGCTCAGATGATGGAATACGCTAAAAAAGATGACAGTTACATATGCCGATGTATCAAAGGTAAAGGAAACCGTAAATGAAATGGAAACAAATAGAAAAAAACATCAAGACCACAAAAGAAGAAATTAAGATAAAGAAGAATGAATTCAAATCCCACTTTGGGCAACCTGCACGAAATATTGTTAATTTGGCTGACGTAAACAGACATGGTCATATTGAGACATGAAGAAAAAGTTGTAGACGATGGAACTGAATGATGCAACGAAGACAAGAAATTGATTGTAGACATTCTCAAGATTATAAATCCCGAATTCGCTGAGCAGAATATTATAGCTCACAGGAGGCTGGGATTCTTCGGAGAGGGAAAGAAATAGACCGGCAACCCAGCGACATAGGGTTAGACGAACTAGATACCAATGTCCAAGCATATGGTTATTTTGTGGGTTACCTTGATTGTTCAAGAATGCAAGTCTGTCGGGAACCTGGTGGGGGTAGGGATGGGAATCCCCATAAGGGGCGAAAATATGGGTCTGACTCTGACATAGATGTCCGAGGTACCACTTGAAATCACATGTAATGTTTATTTATCATCAAATCTCCATCAGTAGTACAAAGCGGTTATACATTATATTACATTCATTTGTGCCGAGTCGTTTACTCTATGGAGCCCAGAAATTACAATAAAAGGTGTGTTGAAATTGTTTAATGGATGTCTTAAGGAATGTTTCTATGGTTAATTCAGTCATTTGTAAATCAAAAACAAGAATCAAAAGCAGGACTAAGGGGCTGTAACGTTTGTAATGGAGAACATAAAGTTAAATTAATGTCTTAAAGAATGTTTTTTCCATATCTTTTTAAAGGAAATGAACTATGTTTACTCTGTTCTTGAGATGTATTGGGCTCCATTTCAATTAGATTGACGATGTGGATGCGTTTTAGATTTTCTTGATTTTTGTATTTATTTCAGTTCACGCTAATAAACGGAGTGACAGCAGTTGGACTTTTTATTACTCCCCTGGGCAGAGGCAGCAATAAACATTCTTGAATAAGCAAATGTTAACTGATATAATGAAGAAAACCAAAGTTCTGGCCACCCATGAGGAATATAAAATCTGGATAAGAGAAAGTATGACCAAAGATGACAGAGTAACACTACAAAAGGAATTGGAAGAAGTAAAAAACAAAAATGAACAAAGGACTGAAGAGGAGGGTGAGATGTCTCCAAGCAAAGCAAATATACTATCGGAACCAAAATGTAGAGACAAACATTAACCCTGCAACCAAAATTACTACCGAAAGATTATATAGAAATAGTTTATACAAATATTGATGGTTTATCTTCGAAGTTGCTTGAACTAGAGACCATAATTGATATAAATAAACCAGATGTAATATGCATCACAGAAACCAAACTGGATCCCTCCATAGACGATGTAACTTTAGGACTCAAAGACTATAATATTTGGAGAAAAGATAGGGCAGTTGGAAATGGAGGGGGAGTACCAACATTAACAAGGAAAGGAATTATTACAAAGGTGTTAGAAATTAATCAGGACCCTAATGTGGAAATGAAGGTAATTGAGGTATAAACAAACGGGGTAAACATAACCACGGTATACATGACACCTCAAATCACGGGATTTTATTAGCAAAATCAACTGGGAAAGTCTCGATCTCAGAGCGCAACCAGATTCGTGTAATGCTAAATTACTAGGTCATAAATGAGCATTGCCTTTTCCAGAATGTAACAGATCATAGGATAAGAAGGCTAGATAGGCCGTCTGTGCTTGACCAAATATTTACAAAGCATAACTCTGATATTAAGGATATCGAGTACTGCCCCCCCTTTAGGAAAAACAACCATGTAGTGAATAAACTAAAATACTATTACAAGAAAAACTCATTGTAAGCAAGGAAAGAAAAGCAATGTACAACTACAAAAGAGGTGATTATAGAAGCCTTAAAGATTTCTTTGATAGCATAAACTGGGAAACACTTCTGGACAATGAGAATCTTGGTGTTCAGTATTCAAAATTGTGTGAGATCTATAAAAAAGGAGTGGAAAATTTCATATCAAAATTCAAAATTGAAGCAAGAAATTACCAAAAATGGTTCAAGGACAAATGCAAGAATATGAGAAAAAAAAGCATCTCCTTTGGAAAAGATTCAGAAGACTTAGATCTCAGGCAGTGTATGAAATATATAAAGTAGGAAGATATGAGTATACCCAAACCATGAGAGAGGCGAAATTTAACTTTGAAAGGGTTATAATCAACAAATGTACAAGTCAACCAAAACTCTTCTTTAACTACATAAATGGTAAAACTAAGAATAGAGGTCAAATTAGCGTCATCAAAGACAATAACATATTCTAAGGAGGAAGAAATGTGTGAAATCCTAAATGAGAAATTTCAGTCAGTGTTTGTTTTGGACCCATACTTTGATATGGCAAATACCCGTACAAATGTAAAGAACATCGAAAATATCACCCTCAAAAAGAATGAAATAAAAGATCTACTGAAAGGATTAGACAAGACCAAAGCAGAGGACCAGATGAAATTTCTAACTGGGTTCTCAGGAATGTGCCGAAGAACTATGTACTCCTTTATTGTTAATATTCCAAAATTCAATGAGACAAGGTAAACTACCAAAAAGTTGAAAACTCGCAAATGTTACACCCTTATATAAGAGCGGTGGCAAACTAATCCCTCTAAATTATAGACCAGTTTCGTTAACTAGTGTAGTATGCAAACTGCTAGAAAGAATAATTAGGAAACAATGGATTGAAATGCTTGAAAAACACGAAATGATATCAAATAAACAATTTGGTTTTAGAGAAGGAAGGTCATGTGTAACAAATCTCCTCTGTTTTTTATGATAGATTATCTGAAAAATTACAAGAAAGAGAAGGCTGGGTGGACTGTGTGTACTTCGACTTTAAAAAGGCTTTTGATAAGGTGTCTCATACAAGACTACTATGGAAATAGAGCACCTATGTGAAGTGAAAGGCAAACTACTCGTATGGATGTATGACTTTTTTCATGGACAGATGAGCACAGTAATTAGAGGGAAGCATTCTACATGGCGACGAGTAACTAATGGAGTGCCCCAAGGATCGGTGTTGGCGCCGATTAAGTTGACTATTTTCGTCAATGATTTAGAGTCAAGCTTAAGTTATCTGAATATGTTTGCAGATGACGCAAAGATACAAAAAAGGATAACAAACGTCCCATGCCAGTGCCTCCAAAGTGACATCGAGAACTTATTCACGTAGAGTTGTACATGGAAAATGGAATTTAATACCAATAAATGCCACGTAGTCAGGTTTGGAGAAAATAGAAATCGCCCAATATTCTAGTATAAATCAGGGGACGGACTATTAAACACAGCTGGCCGGGAAAAGGATCTTGGGATAATTATAAATAGAAAACTAAATCCAAATGACCATATAAATGAAAAGGTCCACAGAATGTTAGGACTGATTGCCAACATGAAGAGGACATTCGTGTATGTGAACGAAACTATGGCAAAGATCATTATAGCAATCATAAGACCAAGTCTTGAGTACGGTGCAGTGGTATGGAGTCCACACTTTAAAAAAAATATTGACAAACTGGAAAGAGTTCAAAGAGCGGCGACA
>NW_027218321.1:0-45000 GCF_042767895.1 Penaeus vannamei | reverse complement strand
CAGGGTCTGTCAGACTGTCGAGCATTGCGAAACGATCAGAGATTGCCTCAGCAAACCCGCGGGCACACTCCCTCTCCCTCAGCCTGTCCAAATGAAACACCCTAGGGTGATCATTTGACTGCTGGGGAGTTTTGAAGTGGACCCGGAGGGTAGCCACAACCAATCTAGGGTCAGTACGACAGAACTCAGCACTCCTGTACACCAAGCAATTCTGGAGGATCCTCCAACGAGTGCTAATGAGTATGTGATCGATCTCCTTGGCTGCATTACCAGCATAGCTGTACCATGTCCAGCGATGTGAGTCTGGGCGCTGGTAGCAGGAGCCAGAAATCCTCAATTTCTGGGACCTAGCAAAGTCCCGGAAAAGGAATGTATTCTTACTACCGGCATCAGCTCCTGAACCATTGGGACCGACAGACATCTCATAGCCAGCTTGATCACAGCCATGATAATAATAGAATTGTAATTATAATTTTCATAATTACTGCAATATTAGCAATAATTAACTCTATTCTAATAATTTTCATACTAATAATGACAATAGAAATAATAATAATATCATTATTATTGTTATTATAATGAGGATTATTGTCATGATAATGACAATAATAATGATAATAATGAAATTATAATTATAATTTTCATAATTACTGCAATATTAGCAATAATTAACTCTATTCTAATAATTTTCATACTAATAATGACAATAGAAATAATAATATCATTATTATTGTTATTATAATGAGGATTATTGTCATTATTATTTCTAAATTATCATTATTGTTATTATCATTATAAAAATGGCAGTAATAATTAGCATAATCATTATAACTGCAATAATGATAATGATAATAATGATAATCATGACAATAATGACTATAATGATAATGATCATAAGAATAATGACAATAATGATGATAATGATAATAATAATTATAGAGTCCATTTATAATGAAATAAAGGCTAAAACTAGTAAAATCCCGAAAGTCGAAAAAAACAACCGTCGAAGAAAAACCCTTTTTCGCTTTTGAATGATAATTATGATGATTTTAACATTAATTCAGGCAATTATAATGATTATTATAAACAATAATGATAATAATTATGATGATAATGACAATAATAATGATAATAATAATAAAATGATAATTATAATGATAATTTTGATAATTACTGCAATAATAGCAATAATTAACTCTATTCTAATAATTTTCATACTAATAAATGACAATAGAAACAATAATAATATCATTATTATTGTTATCAAAATGAGTATTATTGTCATTATTATTTCTAAAATTATCATTATTGTTATCATTATAAAAATAGTTATAATGATGAAAGTGGCAGTAATAATTTGCATATTAATAATTATAACTGCAATAATGATAATGATAATAATGATGATGACGATAATGACTATAATGATAATAATCATAAGAATAATGAATATAATCATGATAATGATGATAATAATAATTATAGAGTCTATTTATAATGAAATAGAGGCTAAAACTAATAAAATCCCGAAAGTCGAAAAAAACGGCAAAATCTAGCGTATTAGAGGCTTCTGAGAGAAACGTCGAAAAAACCTTTTTCGCTTTTAAATGATAATTATGATGATTTTAACATTAATTCAGGTAATTATGATGATTTTCATGATAATTACTTTATTATTAACAATAATGATGATAATTATGATGATAAAGACAATAATAATGATAAAATAATAAAATGATAATTATTATGATAATTTTGATAGTTTAATGGCAATAATTAACTCTATTCTAATAAATTTCATACTAATAATGACAATAGAAATAATAATAAAATAATTATTATTGTTATTATAATGAGTATTATTGTCATTATTATTTCTAAAATTATCATTATTGTTATTGTCATTATAGAAATAGTTATAATGATGAAAATCATCATCATCATCATCAAGGGGGCTGACGCCGACGGGGGCGCATAGCCGCATCCACCCTTCGCTTCCACCTACGAGGATCCCTCATGGCTAGACGCCAGGCAGGCACTCGGCCCATCTCTAGTTCTTCTGCCCAAGCCATGACTTCCTCGGTCGTCCCACAGGCCTCCTCCACCCAGGGTTGTCTCGAATAGAGACGACCTGATGGGCAGGATCATCCTGAGGAAAGCGAGCCAGGTGGCCGTATAGCCTGAGTTGGCGATCACGGATTGTGCAGATAACAGGTCTTGTGCCAGTCTCACGGTGCAACCGTTGGTTGGACACATGGTCCCGCCAACAGTACCCCATGATCTGGCGCAAGGACCTATTGCAAAAGGCTTCAAGACGAGCCTCCAAGGCACAGGACAATGTCCAGGTTTCGCTACCGTATAGCAAAACTGGCATTATCACGGCCTTGAAAACCTGTAGCTTGGTCCTTCTGCACAGGTACTGACATCTCCAAATACTCTTGTTGAGAGAGCTCATGACCCCTGCTGCCAGGCTAATCCGTCTGCTGACTTCATGGTCTGACAGCCCAGAGTTATGAACTACACTACCAAGGTATGTAAAGCTCTCTGTGACTTCAATGTCCTCGCCGCAAGCATGTACCGACTGAACAGGTTCTCCTAACAAGTCCCCAAATTCCTGGACCAAGACCAGGAGACCTCTAGACCCAGGGGCTTCGCTTTATTGCTAAATGCATCGAGAGCCGCTACTAGGGTTTCCAAAGACTCAGATAGAATGGCAACGTCATCAGCAAAGTCAAGGTCTGTAACCTTGATATTGCCCAGCGTTGCCCCACAATGACTTTGAACAGTAGCTCTGCCCAGTATCCAGTCCATGCAAGTGTTGAAAAGAGTTGGTGCAAGGACACAGCCTTGGCTCACTCCTGAACTAACAGAAAAGAAGCTCGACAGGCCCCCAACACACTTTACAGCACTTTCAGTACCAGTATACAGGCTTGCTATTAGTCCAATAATCCTTGTTGGTATTCCTCTCAGCCTCAGGATCTCCCAAAGTGACTCCCGATGCAGCGTATCGAACGCCTTCTTGAGGTCGATGTAGGCTGCAAGCAGCCCACGCCCGAACTCACAGCGGCGCTCTACAATGACTCGAAGCGCGAGGATACGGTCTATTATGGACTTACCAGGAGTGAATCCGGATTGCTCCAGTCTCTGGTGTCTCAGTAGATGGTCTCTGATACGTCTCGGAAGGATGTGGGCGAGAACCTTGCCTGGTATACTGAGCAGTGTGATGCCTCGGTGATTGCTGCAGTCCCAACGGTCCCCCTTCCCCTTCCAGAGAGGGATGACCACACCCCTCAACAGGTCAGGAGGAACGGAACCGGACTGCCAGATGGCAGCCAGGACAGCATGTAACCCCCGTGCCATAGGTTCACCACTAGCCTTTAACAGTTCAGCTGGTATGCCGCAGATACCAGCTGCTTTACCATTCTTCAGCTTGGAAATCGCCCCCCTAACTTCAGTTAGGAAGGGAGGGTCCTCACTGATAGGTGGATCCGGCAGCGGGATCTCGACACTACCCGCATCCAAGTTAACTGTTGGTGGGTCAACCTGGTACAGCTGCTCAAAATTCTCAGCCCAACGTTCCCGCACCGCAACAGGATCTGAAATGATCTGACCACTTACTGAGCGAACTGCTGTCACCTGTGAAGAGGGCTTGGAGTTCAGCTTTCTCAGGGCTTGGTATGCAGGACGAAGGTCATTTACTAAGAAATGGCCTTCTACCTCCTCTGCAAGACTCCTAATAAACTGTTCCTTGTCCCTACTTAACAGGGACCGAGTTCTGCGCACATGAGAACGGTGCAATTCCCGATCCCCTGTCAGACAAGCCGCACGACATGCATCTGTGGCTTCCAGTGTCTCCTGCGAGATGGAATTCTGTACTGCTCTCGGGCGTACACCAATCGTATCTTGAGCTGCATCAAGCGTTTCACGCTTAAAGGTATCCGACAGAAGAACAGGGTCTGTCAGACTGTCAAGCACTACGAAACGATCAGAGATTGCCTCAGCAAACCCGCGGGCACACTCCCCCTCCCTCAGCCTGTCCAAATGAAACACCCTAGGGTGATCATTTGACTGCTGGGGGGTTTTGAAGTGGACCCGGAGGGTAGCCACAACCAATCTATGGTCAGTACCACAGAACTCAGCACTCCTGTACACCCTGCAATTCTGAAGGATCCTCCAACGAGTGCTAACAAGTATGTGGTCGATCTCCTTGGCTGCGTTACCCGCATCACTGTACCATGTCCAGCGATGTGGGTCTGGGCGCTGGTACCAGGAGCCAGAAATCCTCAATTTCTGGGACCTAGCAAAGTCCCGGAAAAGGAGGCTATTCTCGCTACCGGCATCAGCTCCTGAACCATGGGGACCGACAGACATCTCATAACCAGCTCGATCACAGCCAGATACCCATTGAAATCAACCCAGAATATGCGAATGGTGAAAACAACATTAATAATTAGCATATATAATCACTATAACAGCAATAACAATGTGATAATAATGATAATCATGACGATAATGACTATAATGATAATAATCATAAGAATAATAGCAATAATGATGATAATGATAATAATTATAGAGTCCATTTATAATGAAATAAAGGCTAAAACTAATAGGCTTAATGATAATAATGATTAATTCTAATGAAATTATTTTTAGTTTTTTTATTTTAATGTTTTTTTTTTATTGATTTTATTGTTTTTTTTTAATAACAATATTAATACAACTAATTCTATGAGAAACTAGGACTATTAAGAATTTTATTTTTTTAATTTGATTTTGTTATTCTATATTTTTATATTAGTTTTGATTATTTTTGCAAACAAAAACCACAACAAACTGAAGAGGTGGGGAAGTTCCAGGGCAGATCGAAATAGATGGTGGCGAAGGAGGTAACAAAGGGAGAGGATCAACTGAGACAATGAAAGAGGGATGGGGGATGAGGAGCAGATGAGTGGATGAGATGATGGCATGGATAATGGATAGAAGAATAAAGTGGCATAAGAAAACATCGCAAGGGGGAATGAATTCTGTGACAGCAAAGGTCAGACTAAGCAAATGGGAGGGAACGAAGAAAGAAAATGGTAACATAAACACGGTGATCAAAAACATGAACAAAACACAAAATGGTAAAATAAACAAAGAATAGAACAGGGGAGGGCTAAGAGGAAGATGCTTGGGTCGGAATCAATCAGAAATATAAAGAGAGGAAGGAAGCGAGCAATAAGGTCAAGATAAGTACGTGTCGTCACTAAGCGACTCCAGGTCGTCCATCTCGCACATGACGTCACGCGGCATATAAGCCTGGAGGTTCGACGCTAATTGCGTGGTCATTCTTGAATATAAAGTAAATGCGGCAAACAAAGATCTCCCTTTCTCTACATTTCCATCTTTCATATTATTAGCGCAATACTAATAAACATCCTATAATTGTTCAAATAGTTATTATTATGATAATTATGGTATCATTATTATCATTATTATGATGATGATTATTATTGTATACACACGCGCGCACACGCATACATGTGTGCATATATATATATATATATATGCATATATATATATATATATATATATATATATATATATATATATATATATACATACATATATATACATATATATACATATATGTATATGTACATATATACATACACATATATATATATATATATATATATATATATATATATATATATATATATATATGTATATATATATATCTCTCTATATATATACTCTTCTTCTCTGATTTTATAGTGTGTGTGCTTTATATATCATTTGTATGATTTGTTTTATAATAAATTTGTTTAAATATACCATGTCTTCTTTGTATAATTTACTTTTATTATGCGATATCCAGTTGCAACATGAGAACTTCAAATTGAATCCACGTATTTGCCCATTTACTGCCGTTTTCTATCATTTCCTATGGCTTACCTACTATACTCCTAATTCCCTATGTCCCCCACTCTTAAACCTTATCACCCAAAACTGCGCAGAACTCTGAAGTGACAAGACCTGTACTTGCCTGGAACGCTAGCAGCAATCACTTAACCAACGGAATTCGCATCTTATAGACAGGAGAGCAACCACCTCCCAGTACATGTCTTTTCAGAAAGTACTTTCCCACCAGCCATGTGCTGCCGCAGAGGGTAACACCTTTAATTTGATATAACTTTGCATAGGAAGTAGCCATGTAGCAAAAATACTGCAAGGACACAGGGCTGTTGTGCAGTATGTGGTGATAAACATACTGTCAGGAATTGCCCTCGCAGTACTGCGGGAGAGGTACTGCAGATGCATGACCTTTGTCTCATCCTGTTTCAGGTGAGCATGGGAAGACAGGTGTGACTGCCTGGCATTGGGAGTGCAAAGCCCTCCCTACCCTAGCAAACTACTGCAAGGACAAGGCACGCTGTCAGAGTATGTGGTGATAAACATACTGCCAAGGAGTGCCCTTTAAGTATGTGTAGATGTGCTGACCTTTGTCCCATCCTTTTTCATGTATGACTGCCTGGCACTAGGGGTGCAAAGCCCTCCCTACCCTAGACCCTCCCCCCATCTCCTGTGGCCCCAGCACCAGCCACTTTAGTGACCAGCGCAGCCCTAAATGCACCTAAGCCCCCATCTTCCACCCTCTGTGGTCCTAGCACCGACCATCAGTGACCAACACAGCCCTAAATTCTCTGTCCCCACCCTCACCCCCTGTATGGCCCCAATACCGACCGCGAGTGACCAGGGCGGCCCTCCCAACCCAACTCGCGGCCGGTGTGCCAGGGGAGTTCCCAAACGTGCCCTGTGTGAAGTCATAGCCGCAAAGATTTTCACAGCTGCCGGCCGAGTAGAGGTGCAGAGGTCGCCGAACTACGCGACACGGTTGCACAATGTGAAGGAAACAGTGGAGTTTCCTGAGTCTCACAGCTGCTATTCCCCTTTTGGGTTAAAGACCCTGCCCTTCATCTTCAAGAGCTGGTCCCAAAATTTCCGCACGATCATATGGCAGAAATCGATGTAACACCAGCAGACCATGGTGATGTAAATGTGCTGGCGAGCTTTTAAAGGAAATCAAAGCTCTGAAACAATAACTTGAGACGGGACTGAGGATAATGAAAAGAGACTGTCGTGCCGAGATACTAGTGCTGTCATTAGTGTTATAAAGCAACGAGCGAGCAGATTCGATTATCAGGACATCCGTGCTGATAACCAAGAAATTAGTGTGTTAGCTCTGATAACAGCGACGAACAATACCACGATTCCTATGACACCTCCCTATGATTATTTACGAAGAATCCAGTGATGTAACCAACCCTTTAAGTGCATCCAACAGAGCAACCGCAGGGATTCATTACTAAGAAGTGGAAAAAAAGCTGACCACGATCTTTGATATTATCAAAAGTACTAAACTTAGGATTATCATCTGTAACAGATTCTATCATCAAGTTTCTTACGTGAATCTAAATTCCGTAATATTAGTGGATATATCATGCATGAGGTACAGCTCACATAATAACACACTACTTGCATATGGATAAATGCACAATTAGATACCATGGATTGTAAATCGTATATTATAATAAAATATATTATAAAATATCAATATTGATGTGATTTGTGTCTAAGAACCTTTTGCTGCTACTGCTAAAATGAAAATGGCACATTAAAGTGAGGGATATCATTCATATGTGAATACAACCAACGAAGCTGGATTGTTGACATATGTGAGAGAGTGGCTGCTTCCACATAAATTAATTTAAAAATCGGAGAATAAGTATATTCAATTTCATCATATAAAAATTAGAGACTACCTCTTGGTATTTTTCACTATATAATGTATATGGCAGATCGTCAAAACTCTGGCTAATTCTTTACCCAATTTTCACAACCAAGAGCATGTTATGCATAGGTAACCTCAATGCAGAGCATCATCACTTTGGAAACAACCAACGTAATGGTAATGGGCAGAAAAACTCATCATTTCGTTATTAGGAGATCACTGACAGTATATGAAACAAAGCGAAAACTCATTTGGGAGGTTGCAATTAGATTACATATTTGTAAATCAAGCTCGTGGAAATCTCTCTTTCCTTCCACTTTGTTGAGTTAGTGACCATTTTGCAAAATCCAAACGGACTACCTGTTTGACGGTAACTCTAATAAATCACTGAAGCTTAGAATAATTATCCCACTGGGCCTGGAACATCACTTCAAGCCACGTATCAAAAATCAATAAAGGAATTCAGAGAACTACAAATCCTACCCCGAACAATTCTTTAAGTGTCAATCGTCAAACTTCTATTGCTGATGTATGAGAAAAGGTGAAATATAGGCTGTATAAAGGGTTATGCACCTCGCTGTTATTTTGGTGGGAAGAAGTGATACACTTTAAACAGCGGACTCTTTACTCTAAGAGTTAACACCGGAGTTGAATAGAACACGATACGAGACGTCAGCACTTGTGATGATGCATGTGAGTCAGCAAGCCCTAGCAAAGGCGCAACCGCGTGGGAGGGTGAGCGTCCAGTCATCATGTTTTGCTTTGGTGGGGAAAGCGAAGGAGAATTTGGCAACTTGAGTTGTCCTTATATCTGACCCGAGGGTACAAGCGATGGCTTGAGGCCGCATGGATAGAAAGACCGTGTTGCTCACACTCCATGCAGTATAGACATGGACCATATGTGATGCAGCTACATAGTATGGACACTGAACCACACAGTGCTATGTATATTGCTCGGCCACTTACTCACGCCTCGCCCTCAAAGGCGTTACTCTGGATTTGCCTCAAGGGTGACCCGCATCATTGGACCCGATCTGCTGGTTATTTTGTCTTTGCATTCTTGTTTTTGGTCTTCCTCCCATGTTGCTCCGTTTTGTCGGCCTCTTCTTCTTGGTCCTCGGTGAATCCACCCGTCCTCGACGTCCACACGTCCTCGAAGGTCTCGCCAAGGTCCTCCTCGACTTCGAATCATCCAGACTTCCTCGTATTTGATGTTACTCAGCGGCACGTCAGCCACACCACGTCCATGCAGATCTCGTCCAGGTCACTTCTATCAAACTTTGTTCTTGTTCCACACATTTTTTCGTAACCTTGCGTCTGGGTCTACGAGTGTAGAGCTGGGGCATCCTTTCCAGATTTGATGGCGCTGATGATCTGGAGTTTGACCGGATCTGCGGGCATCCAGCGAGCGGCACTCTTCCGCCTTTGCAGTTTGTGGCCTGCTCTGACGAGTTCCACAAGTTCTTTGTTGGATCTACGGGCGTCCTAGCAGGCAGCACTGCTGTAAATCATCCTGGGGTGCCTTAATGTTCAAAGTACGCCTTTGTTTACCATTACTATTTCTATTCAAACTCGCCGTTTGGAAGAGCATTTATCTTCGCTATGAATAGGGAGATATTATCGCTTTTAAACTGTTGCTCAAAGAAGTCTTTGTGAACGATGCCCTTTATCATAACGTTTTGTGCTGCACAATATGCTAAATTATTTCTTGAAATCATTATTACGTTTATTTTTTTCGGTATATATACAAAACTTAAGGTATGAGAAAGAACTTCATCGCGGTAATTTCTGAAATTACTAACAATGTATTTTCTTGCACGAATGATTCTATCACCCTAATTTCCGAAGTTAATGATTCATCACCCTAATTCTAGTCAATAATTTCTGTCACTCTAATTGTGCAATATAAGATGACCCTTTCGAAAACGAATGAATCGTCTCATATTGCAACAGTTGTTTTACTTTGTTAGTAAGCTGGGCGTTGGGACTGCTTTGGAAGCCCGGATTCAACAAGGCGAAGTAAATCATAGATGACTCGCATTTTCTCGTCAACAGTTTCAATGTTGTCATCGTTAATCGTGATAGTAAATATGGCGGTATTTACATGATCATTATTGTTATTATTGTTGCTATTTTTTATTTTCATTATTATGTATCATTATTAAGATTATTATCATGCAAAATGTGTTCCATTACTATTAATTTAACTGATATTATCATTATCATTTGTCAGCCCCGAAGAGAGGGCGCCAGCTGCAGGCGGTGGTAAGCGGAAGGTCGGCTCGGTACGAGGGCGCAAGCTCTGTCTGGCCAACCTAGGATCAACCTCGATTGAGCAACTTTCCAACAGGATATGTGAGGTCTGAAAAGCCACCGTTCCTGCCGGATGCATAGCTCGAGAATGGGAGCGTGGCGTGGGGGATATTCTTAGAATCACCCATGCCGGGATGGAATAGCATGGAGCTTGCATGGTGCAATATGCTATGCAGTATGTTATATAAGGAAAAATAATATTAATACTAATTATGATAGTAATAATGATAAAAGTTATAATAATAAGGATCTTGAGAATAATAATGATAATAATAATACTGATATGAACATTAATAATAACATGAGGAATCGTAATAATAATAACGATAATAATAATAATATTAGAAAAATATTTATCATTATTACATTTATCATAATCATCATTTTCATTAATATTACCTTATTACTATTGTCATTATTATCATTGTTATCATTATAATTACCATTAAGTTAATTATCATAGTAATTCTAATAATGATAATAATAATATTGATGGTAAATGATGATAATAAGAATAATTGTGGTAAAAATATGCTATTTATGATAATGTATTAAACGATAAGCAATGGTGATAAAAACCCCATTAGTCTCCATTTGTTTATATGAAAATGAGGGTAAAAGTAAGATTTCCCTAAAAGTTGAAAAAACGGTTATTTTTTCATTTAAAAGGACGACTTCCCGTAATTATTCAAATTGTGTTATGATGATTTGTATAGTCAGAATCACTGTATGATAGAAATGATGATGATAACAATGTGAATAATAATAATAATAAAAATTATAATAATTTGGATAATTTTAATAATAACTTGGGAATAAGAAAGATAGTAAAACATTATGATAATAATAATAATGTGATGGAAATGATAATAATTGTTATTATTATTATTATTGTTATACAAATAGTAATCATAATGATAATGCTGATAATAATAATGATAATAATGAAAATGGTAATGCAGATGATAATAGAAATAGTAATAACAACAAAAAATGCTAATAAAAATAATGATAATATTAATAATAATGAAATAATAATATTCATAATAGTAATTATTAATAGTAATATGATAATAATAATAAAAAATAATAATGATCATGATATCGCCAATAATATTAATATGATTATATTTATTAGTAATATTGTAATTATTATTATTATCATTACTATTATCTTTATTATCATTACCATTATTCGTATTATCATTACCATTATTATTATTAATTATTATAACTAATTATAATTATAACTAATAATTATTCTAACTAATTATATTTAATTATTATAACTAATGATTAGTTATTATAACTTTTACTATTATATGAGTATTATTATAACTAATTATAATTAATTATTATAACTAATTCTAATTAATTATTATAACTAATTATAATTATTATAACTAATTATAATTAATTATTATAATATTAATTATTTTAATTCAATAAATAATGAAAACAATAATGATAAATATGATAAGAATGATATTAATAACTCTAAAAGCACTCCATTTATTCTGAAAAAGGGAAATTATGAAAATGTCGAAAAACGGCAAAAATCTAGCAAGAAATATTATTCTTCCGAGATACTTTTATTATTTATTTTTTTTTTTTTTTTTTACAAAGATTTTTGTAATTATGCAATTATGTTAATTAGATAAATAATGAAAGTAAGGATGATAAAAAATAAGAATAGTGTCATAATGATGAGATTATAATATCATCATTAATGAATTTCATAACAATGTGAAATATCAACAAAAATAACCAATATTATGATAATCAAGATAATGCTAATCAGAAATAATGATGATACTGATAATAATAAATATGATAGTAATGATGTTGCTATTCTATCTGAGTCTTTAGAAACCTTAATGGTGACCTGTTGAAGTAATTATAATGAAGCGAAACTCCTGGGTCTAGAGGTCTCCTGGACTTTGAGGACTTGCTATAGAATCTGTTCAGTCGGTACAGTGCTTGAGGCGAGGACTACTGAAGTCACAGAGAGCTTTACATACCTTGGTAGTGTAGTTTCATAACTCTGGGCTGTCAGACCAGGAAGTCACCTGACGGATAGTTGCTTCGCCAGCTGGGGTCATGAACTCTCTAGAAAAGAGTATGTTGGAGATGCCAGTACCTGTGCAAGAAGGATAAAGCTACGGCCTGGTATTTGAATGCCCGGATAATGGCAGTTTTGCTGTACGGTAATGAAACTTGGACATTATCCTGTGCCCTGGAATCTCGTCTTGAGGCCTTTATGTGATAGGTCCTTGCGCCGGATCATGGGGTACTGTTGGCGGAAACATGTGTCCAACCAACGAGAGACTACCATGTGAGACTGGCACAGGACCTGTTATATGCACAATCCCTGATCGCCAACTCATTCTCAAGCCACCTGGCTCGCTTTCCTCAGGATGATTCTGCCCGTCAGGTTGTCTCTGTTCAGGGCGGCCCTGGGTGGAGGGAGGCCTGTGTGACGATTTCAAAATTCGTGGATTGAACCGTCGATGAAACCTGTCATCAAGAGCTCGAGATGGGCCGAAGACTTACCATGAAGGATCCTCACAAATTATAAACAAAGAAGGTGGATGCGGCTATGCGCCCTCGTCGGCGTTAGCTCCTAGATGATGATGATAATGATATGAATAATATTATTATAATAATGATAATAGTATAAAGGCAATAATGATAATCGTATAAAAACAATAATAATAATCATGTAAATAATAATAATCAATCACATTAAAGCAATAACAAATGATATAATGATAATAATAATAGTGATACTACTACTACTACTGCTATATAACAATAACAATGATAAAATCGATAAATATTGATAATTATGATGATAATAATAATAATGGCCATAGTGATAACTATAAACATGTTGTTGAGTATGAATTACTCATATTGTAAGGCCTCTCATAATTTAATCATACTTCCGTTAAGAGGATAACTAAACTTCTAAGTAGAGAATCTTTCATCAAATGGACTTAAAGTCCTCCTTACCCTTGCACTACCATTTATATTCTCTCTCCGCCCCATCCTTTTTATCTTTATTCTCTTCCGCCCCTTTCCGCTTTCCACTCCCCCCCCCCTCTCTCTCTCTCATTTACCCTTCTCTAAAGAACTTGTAATCTGTGCGCTTTATTCTCTCTTTCGTATCCTCTTCCTTCTTTACCCTCATTTTCTTTCACTCTTTCCCCACTCATTCTTGAATTCACCCCTCATCTTTCTCCGTTTTTCCTCTTTTCCTTTCCATTCTTTCCCCCTCTTTGCTAATCTCCTCGTTTTCCTACTTTTCCTATTTCTTCCGTTTTCCTATCTTACTCCTTTCTGTGTCTCATATAATTTCTCTCCCTCGCTTTCTTCTTTCATTGATCTTTAACATATTCTTCTTTTTCTTTTGTGATCTACTTTCTTCTCTATCAACACCTATTCATTTCTTCCTCGTTTTCTACTAGCACCGCTTCCACTTCAGTAATGTCTTACTCATTTCTTCCCATCCACATCTCTTGGCTTAGATTTATTTTTTTTCTTTTTCGTTCTTTTTCTTGATCTTACGTCCTTGTACCTACCCCTAATCCTACCTGACCCCTCGATCCTTGGTCCCGAATCCTGTCTCGAACCTTGGGTGATCCAACGGGCGGCGCTTTCAAAGCACGCTTGAAATTCTTCCGGCCACGCGAACAGCATGACCAAACTATTTTTACTATAAACCATGTTCTTAATGTGCACTGTATCAATAAAAGCTATTAAAATATTCATTCTCAAGTTTCATCTTTGAGCTTCGAACACTTCAAAATCTTTGGTTAACAAATAAATCAAGTGTAACAGATCTTCATTATTTACGAAATTTTATCTGACCGTTATCCAGTTTACGTTACCAGTTTTTAAAGATAAGATTATTTTTTCACAATAACGACCACCCTTTATTTAAGGTTTTTATTCCTTTTTTTAAAGAATTACGTTTATCTTAATTTTTATTATTATATATTCTAATTACACCTTAAATTTTACTTATTTTATGAACTTTGAATATTTTATTTCATTATTTTTGGCCTATACGTCATATCCTATGATTACTGAACTTACTAATTAATGGAGACTCAAAAGAAAGATACTCGGTTAATCTTACATATTGTTTCGTGATTTTAATATGTTCTGTTTTTAATCTTAAGGATTTAGCTTACTGTTTCATGGAGTTTGTTAACGGTGTTGTCTTATAATATTTCTTTTTGTTCTTATTGTTAATGAGCATTTTATGTTACCATAATCTGTTCTTCAATTATTATACTTGATGTTTGTTGAACTAACTGAGGCCACAATGACGTGGCCGAACTGTATATAAGACTGTGAAAATAACCTAAAAGGGAGTTGTCTCTGGACTCAGTGTTTATTGCTTCCCCGTGGATTATCCTCACTGTGGCGTCGCTGGAGCATCAAGTTTTGGTTGTGTCTGACCCCATTGTCATAAATGCCGTTTAGGGAATTGCTGGACGTATTTCATGTGATATTAATTTTGTTTACAGCCAATAAGGATGTGTGTATTGTGCTTTTACCATGAAGATGTCCCTCTTTTAAGATGGTATTACATCCCTCCCGGATGAAGATTTTGTCATCTATTTACTTTACTAATTGTTCTTCATTACTTTATTCTGTGCTTTATTTCGATTACTAAGAAGACAAGAACGCACATAAGCAGACCATATTTCATTACGGGACTTTTACTGGGGTGTGGGAATAAAAGTCTCCTCACTGGGAAGTGAACGGGCCCCTTCCCTTCTTTCTCTCGGCCCAAGCCGACCACCACTTAGCTGGATAATTTTCGGGCTTCCCCTCGACAGTAAAGCTTACACTAGTCATTATAGAAGCAGAAAGTCAACACCAATAAATGTAATATCATAGCAGAGGGACCAGATCTACGCCGTACACATTTGGAAGCTGATTTAATTATCATTCGACAGGTTAATCTGGCTGAGACGAAAGAGAAAACCGTCAGCATTGACACAGATGACACATGTGTTTGTTTTATTAAGCTCATTTTTATGTGGAGAGATGAGAAACATGTAACTTGGTGATAATAAACACCATTTATTTACTGGATCAAATATTGATATCAAAGCAAATGTGGAGACACATTATGACATAACCAGAGATCTATTACCCTGCTCATGCTATAAAACCATCATGACATGGCAAAGTCACTTTGTTCATTCTTAAATAAAAGACAAATAAATTATTAAGTACTCTTGGCAAGTTAGGCAACAGGAAAGACCAGATTCTGAGTGTAGTTTGTGAATCCTCCGAACAATTGCTGCTTATTATGTTTATCATTATTTTTAAATGTCCATCATGATAATCATAATGATTAGTATAATAATTATGATAACTGCAATTGTAAGAAAAATATTGATGATTATTGCGATAATAGTGTCATCTTAAAACGAAAAAAGGCTAATAGTAAAAGAAAAAGCACAAAAGTCGTAAAAAACGACCAAAAAGGTGAATTATATAATTTTGAAAGAATGGTTAGAAAAGCCCATTTTTTAAATTATAACCACTATATATAGATGATTTTATTAATAATTAAGTTAATAATGATAATTTTAACTTAATAACTGCATGATAATGATGCTGATAATAATAATAATAATTACAATTATATATAGATATAATAATGCTTTAATAATAATTCGATTGGCAACCTTAATAACAACTGATCTAATTATTTTCATAGCAATAATAATAATAATAATAATAATAATAATAACAATAATAATAATAATAATAATAATAATAATAATAATAATAATAATAATAATGATAATAATAATAATAATAATAATAAATAATAATAATAATAATCATTATTATTAATAATAATAATGTTAACAATAATTAATAATAATATTAATAATAATAATAATAATAAAACAATATGAAAATATATATATTAAATATTAATAATAATAATACAATAATAATAATAATAATAATAATAATAGTATTATTATTAATTATAATAATAATAATGATGGTAATAACAATAACAATAAAAAAATAACAGCATTAACAACTTAATAAAAACAAAACAACAATAACAATATTAATGATAATAACAGTAATATTAATAGTTATAGTAAAGGTAGCACCCAATTTTATTATAATCATAATACTTTAACATTACTTACTATTGTATTTAACTATTGTTATTTTAATTGTTTTTACTATTGTTATTGTTATCATTTAATATAAAAATGTCTATAATGATGAAAATGATAATAATGATTATTACTACTGCAATAATAATAATTTTTATAATTACAACGATAGTTATAATGTGTAATAATATGATGATAATAATAATAGCAACATAGATACATAAAACTCGTATAGAAGTATGAAAGTATTGAAGATTGCTGGAACATACTTTCATTCAAAACCTAAGAGAAAATTGCCTCTTCAGATAGAGGGAATAAAGAAGTATACACAAATAAAAATAAAGGTTTGAAATAAACTAACCATCCCAAGATGGGAGGGTGTGGAATAGGAATAAACAGAAGTGCCCAGTTGTTTATGTGGCCATTTGCTCTCCAGAAATCAGCCATTCTTTTCTGAGATGAGTATTTATTATATGAATATGTTTATTAGGTTGAAACCTTCAAAGCATGTTATAATATGTGTTCAGTTTCTAGTTCAAGTATTTAAATAAAGGCATTCATACTTGAAATGTCATAAAATTTATTTTCAGGCCATATGGTAAGAAAGTAGATCAAAATTATAAAGATTTAAGGTTCAGTGCACCTATATCAATTAATTAATACAAATTAATTACAAAGAACAAAAGAAATAAGTTACGATCTGATTTGCATTGTACAATAAACAGTATTCCTCGTCATGGCTATCACACTTCAAGCTACGAAATTACATGCATGCCACTGTTACTCGCTACTGACATATTTAACCTCATGGTATTTTCCTTAAGATAATTGTGTGCTCAATAATGATAATAAAGATAATAATTAGTATCAATGTATTTATGAATATTACCATATATTATATTTTACCATAAACTAACTGAATCACAATATTATTACGTCATAATCCTTTTGTTAAATATCATTTTGGGCATACTTGTGTGCGCTTGCGGTGTTTTCCCTCTCCCTCCTCCCCTCCCTCTCTCTCTCTCTCTCTCTCTCTCTCTCTCTCTCTCTCTCTCTCTCTCTCTCTCTCTATCTCTCTTCTCTCTCTCTCTCTCTCTCTCTATATATATATATATATATATGTTTATCTGTGTGTGTGTACTTAAGAGCCATTATGTTGGAGCCTTACAAGAGTTTGGTAGATGGCGAGCTTAGGGTTTAGTGTAAATAACCAAAATGTCTTATTGTTGGAGTGCGGAAGCTCCTCGGAGCAAGGTACCACTCCTTAGCTCCCCCCAGGAAGTCTGCCTGATCTCCTATACAATGGTCTAAAAAGATAGACAACGCAACATTGGAATGTCTGGTGTGACAAGAAGAGAGGAATAAACAAGTCAAGCGTATATGCATATGAAAATGTATGCCCAGAGAAGATACGGATGCGGCAAACATGCAAGATGATATAGATATATAGAATATAGTAATTAGATATGGATATACCTGGGTTACACATATCTCCCCTGGTTTTAAAATGATGGTCCCCATCATCTCCAAACATCTTAATTCACGTAGCTAAAAACAAAAGAAAAGCCCGCAAGAAACTGGTATAATATTATAAAAGACTTAAGCAATGCTTAGGAAACAAATTACTTAGGTATTTAACAGTATATTAGTATCAAGATGTGTGTGTGTATGTGTGTGTGTGTGTGTGTGTGTGTGTGTGTGTGTGTGTGTGTGTGTGTGTGTGTGTGTGTGTGTGTGTGTATGTTTTGGTGTGTTTGTATTAAGTAAATTATATGATATACTCAATCTCTTGAAATGTGTATACAAGACCTTAAAGTTCAACTGAAATCTTTATTAGTAGTCAAGGAATTACAGTTACCAGAGGGGAATAGAAGCAACGATAGCTGCAGAATCGATATTGTATACTGTCATTGTCCTGTCAATACAACGACATAGAGCGAGTCCCCAGGTAGTTCTCGCAGTGATTAGTAGTTCTCATAGAGTAAGGTAGTTCTCCAGACAGACAAGAACAACTATGTGAATTCACAACGTCCCTTTCAACATTTGCGAGACACTCTACAGCACACTCATGAGAACCCCACGGGAACTGATATTCACTATAGTATTCTCCTTCCATTTGCAGGCAACTGGTGCTTGTTTGCCAGAATAATTTGTTAGTCATTTGGATGATATTTTTTCTTGGTTCAAATACGTCGGTATCAAGACTTCGAGTATTGACGGTGTAGTGGGTTACATGAGCGTGGCTTTTGCATACAACATTGGTCTTAAAATGTAGGCGAAGCAAAAAATCGTATTTTCTTCAACCTCTATTGTTCACACCAAAAAGCATCTTTTGAGGACGGCATCATCGAAGATACCATTCATCTGCTGACACGAATTGTCATAGTAGGTTGCCACTCGCTACTCTCAACGAACCTGAAAATAGGATTTCAATAATTCAACCTATGTATATAAAAAAAAGAAAAAAAAAAAAAAATGCTAGGTTAGGAGGGGCATGGGCAAATAAAATTATCACTGGAAAGTACAATTTTTAGAGGTAAAAAAAATATCTGCTAACAATTTTAGCACTAAAAATGACAGGCGTAGATTATTCATTTTAAAACTATATATATACTTTCAGCCATCTATTAAAATTATATGACCAAATTTCTCCACGTGTTATTAGCGTTGTTAGAATTAAGATAAAACCTTTTCGTCTTCAATTCGTCTGATGCGAAATCGCTTTCATTTTCCTGGTACAGAATGAACATCTCGCATCAGTTAGTAAATCGAATATTTTAAAGTAATTTGTCCAAGCGAAAATAGAAATAAGTAAGCTAAAGGGTTTTGAATAGTTTATTTTATAGAAAACAAAACATTTATTCAAATTGTAATCAAGGAAAAGACAATAAAGCAAAAAGAAGAAAAAAGTTTAAACTTGCAAGGACTCAAAACACTGTATCTAAAAAAAAAACACAAAAAAAAAAAACTACAAACTAAACATTTTGGTGTGTGCACTTAGCAACTTGAGATTCTAGTCCTATCTTCCAATACAAAATTTGCAACATTCTGATCATAAAATAGTATACCTCTAGGGTTGGTGTATAGAAGTTTGGCTATATAGAAAAAAAAAATATATAATATATATATATATATATAAAAGAATAAAAATGATATATATGTATATATATATACCTATATATATACATACATATACACATAAGTATATAAATATATATATATATATACATATACATATATATATATATATATATATATATATATATATATATGTATGTATATGTATATATATATATGTATGTATATATATATATATATATACATATATATATATATATATATATATATATATACATATATATATATATATATATATATATATGATATATATATATATATGTATATAAATATGTATATCGCGCGCGCGCGTACGTGTAAATATATATATATATATATATATATATATATATATATATATATATATATATATATATATATATATATATATAAAGATATATATATATATATATATATATATATATATATATATATATATTTATATATATATATATATATATATATATATATATATATATATATATATATGTATGTATATATATATACAACTTTACCAACCACAGGCATCATATGTTTATTTTGTAAGGCAGTAAATACCAATAACACATCTTGAATACTAGGAAGTTTTTTTCCAATTAGAATACAGTGCTGTACTTTTTGCGATCCGGTCAAAAAGACACAAAAAGAAGAAAAAAGTAGAGTATGCGATAAAGGTCAAAGGTTTTCTTTTGAATAAAAGTACACATTGAAAACGAGGATTCTGAGACTATGGAGAAACTTGTATATATAGATCAATATTCATTATTATCATTGTTATTATTACTTTTTCCATCAACAGATTATTGTTGTTACTGTATGACCAAATAACATCTGCTATTATCTTTAAATATTATATTTTTGATAATTTAATCTATGATCTTATGTTTCTCTTCCATGTCTTTATTTAACATGTTCAAGGATACAAAGGAAGAAAAACATATAAAAAAATGACTCTCTAGCAAAAATTCATTGCGAACATAGAACTCAATGGAAAAACAGAAAAGCATAAAATAGTGTTATAAATCTAATTTGTGGTTTTTATATTTAAATAAACATTTCCTCTCAGAAAATCGTTAGAAGTATCATTGGTAATTATATTATTGATGATACATGCAAGTATCATTATAATTATCCTAATGAATGTCATAATCATTATATCAAATATTATTGGGATTATCATGAAAATCATCAGAATTAAGCCGAATTATTACCAGAAATCATATAATCAACATCCATAAACTCGATAGGTTTTTTTCAAATATATTCTCAGAAGATTCTCTATATATATAATTCAACAAATTTTTCGACTTAGTTCTTTTATACCCTTTTAAGTCTCTTTCCATTATTATGGATGGGCTTTATGATTATCAGAATCATTATTATCATTGATAGCATTAACATCATCATTATCATCATTATAGTAATTATCGCCATAATTACCCATAATATAATCATTATAAGAGCTATTATCTTAATTATCAATGTCATTTTCCTCATTATAACTATTTTTATAATGATATAACAATAATAATATTTAGAAATAATAACAACAACAGTAATAATTATAATAATAAATAACGATATTATTATTTACTATCATTATTATTTCTAATTGTATATTTTATTTTATATTAATAGTTAGTCTTATTATTTATTATATAAATATTTATAAATATTGTTGATGATTAAATCATTATTATAAATACGCAAATTATCATTACAATTATAAATATTATTATAATTATCCTAATTAATGTCATAATTATCCTAATTACTATATTAATTATCATTATTATCGTCATTATTAATAGGATTATCATGAAAATCATCATAATTAGCCAGTATTTAAATGTCATAATCATCTAAACTCGAAAGGTTTTTTTCAACCATATTTGTAAGGCTATATAGCCTAGATTCGCAGTTTTTTGACTTTATTATTTTTTTAAATACTTTTAACCTTTTTCATTATGGATGGGCTTTATGATTATTATTATCATTATTATCATTAATAGCATTAACATCATCATTATCATCATTTATAAATAATTATGTATAGTACCTGTCTCTAATATTATACGATATTATTATTAATGCCATTTTCCTATTATAACTATTTCTATAATGATAACCTTTTAATAATAGTAATTTTAGAAATTATAACAACAACAGTAATACTTATAATAACAATAATGGCGATATTATAGTTATTTCTATATCATTATTATTTCTAATTGTATCATCATTGTTGATCTTATTATTATTATCATAAAAATCATTAGAGTATTGTTGATGATTGCTATTATTGTCTTAATTACAATTATCATTATAATTATCATTTATAATTATCATCATAATCTCATAATTATCATTATTATTATTAATATTAATGGGATTATCATGAAAATCATATAATAGCCGAATTATTGCAATCATAATATTCATCCCACCATAAACTCCAAAAGGTTTTTTTTTTTCGACCATATTCTCAGAAGGCTTCTATATCGCTAGATTTCGCCGTTTTTCGACTTTTTTTTACTTTTAGCATTTTTCATTATGGATGGGCTTTTTGATTATTATCATCATCATTTTTTATCAAATTATCAACCCTAATCATTTTAAGAGCTATTAATCATTAATTATTAATACTCATTTTCCTCCTTATAACTAGCTATAATGATAATAACAATAATTTTAAAAATAATAACAACAACAGTAATAATTATATAGTGTAATAATAGCGATAATATGATTATTTCTACTATAAATATTTCTAATTATTATCAACATCGCTTAGTCTTATTGTTATTATCATGAAAAATCATTAAAGAGATATTGTTGATCGTGCTATGTACACTTAATTACACCGTTATCATTATATTATATTTTTAATATAATTAATCTAATTGGTCATAATTATCCTAATTAATGTCTCAATTATCTATTAATGTCATAAATCGTCAATATCTTCGTACTAATGGGATTATCATGAAAATCATCATAATTCACTGGCCAATTTTTGCAGAAATCATCATAATCATCCATAAACTCGAAAAGTTTTTACCCCTATTCTCTATGAGCTATATCGCTAGATTTCGCGTTTTTCTGCAGCCTTGTTTTCATTATGGATGAGCTTTATGATTATTATCATCATCATTATCATTATAATAAATTATCTTATAGTACCTTAATATAATCATTATGAGCTATCTTCATTATTAATGTCATTTTCATATTCTAACTATTTTTATAGTAATGTATAAATAATGATATTTTGAAATAATAACAAGAGCAGTAATACTTATAATAAACATAATAGCGATATTAGTTATTTCTACTATCGTGTATTTAAATTATGTTATAATAATAATTGGTACTTATTGTTATTATCGTGAAAAACCATTGATATTATTTGGTGATTGCTATTATTGCCTTAATTACGCAAATTATCATTACTAATTATCATTGTATTATATTTATCTAATTAATATCACTAATTATCTAATTAATATAGTATCTTATTATCATCTAATATTATTGGGATTACCATGAAAAATCATCATACTTAGCTTGAATTATTGCAGAAATCATCATAATCATCCCATAAACTCAAGATTTTCGACCATATTATTTACTCAAAACACTATAAATCATGAATTCGCCATTTTCAACTCTATTTTTTTTATATACTTTTAGCCTTTTTTCATTATGGATGACTATGATTATTACCATCATCATTATTATCATTAATAGCATTAGCATCATCATTATCATCATTATGGTAATTATCGCCACATTTACCCTTATATGGTATGAGCTATTATCTTAGTTATTAATGTCATTTTCCTCATTATAACTATTTCTGTAATAAATGTATAATAATCCCATAATGTTAGAAATAATAACAACAGTAATTATAATAACAATAATAGCGATATTATGATTATTTCTACTAACATTATTATTTCTAATTATTATATTATCTATTAATCCTATTGTTATTATCATTTAAAATCATTAGAGAATTGTTGATGATTGCTATTATTACTGTAATTACATAATTATCGATATAATTATCATTTTAAGTATAATTATCCTAATTAATATCATAATTATCTTAATTAATGTCGTTATCATTATTATAGTCATTATTAACAGGATTATCATGAAAATCATCATACGTATGATTATTGCAAAAATCCATCTCATAATCATCCATAAACTCGAAAGGTTTTTACGACGCTTATTCTCAAAAAGCTATATATCGTTAGATTTCGGCGTTATTTCGACTTTGGGTTTCTATACTTTTAGCCTTTTCATTATGGATGGGCTTTATGATTATCATCATCATCATTATTATCATTAATTTCATTAACATCATCATTATCATCATTATAGTCAGTGTCATTTTTATGATTCTTATCAATATTATTATAATCATTATAGCAGCTATAATAATTCTTATGCTAATTATTAATATTTCCATCATAATAACTATTTCTATAATGATAATTTTAGAAATAATAACAATCTTCAAGCGTGAAACACTTGATGCAGACCAAGAATCGATTGGAGAACGGCCGAGAGCAAGACAGAATTCAATCTCTCAGGAGACACTGGAAGCCACTGATGCTTGCCGTGCGGCTCGTATGGCAGGGGATCGGGATTTGCACCGTTCTCAGGTGCGCAGAACTCGGTCTCTGTTAAAAAAGGGAAAAGGGAAAACAGTTTATTAGGAATCTTGCTGAGGAGGTTGAAGGCCATTTCTTAGTAAATGACCTTCGTCCTGCATACCAAGCCCTCTTCACAGGTGCCTGTAGTTCGCTTAGTGTGTGGCCAGATTGTCTGAGATCCTGTTGCGGTGAGGGAGCGTTAGGCTGAATACTTTGAGCAGTTGTATCAAGTTAACCCTCCAACAGTTAACTTGGATGGGGGGTAGTGCCGTGATTCCGCTGCCGGACCCACCCATTAGCGAGGACCCTCCCTCCCTAACTGAGATTAGGGAGGCGATCTCCAAGCTGAAGAGTGGTAAAACGGCGGAGTGTTACGGCATCCCAGCTGAACTGTTAAAGGCTGGTGGTGAACCTACTGGCAGGGATTGCATGCTGTCCTGGATGCCATCAACGATCTGGTACCGTTCCCTCTCTGACCTGTTGAGGGTGTAGTCATCCCCTCTCAGAAGGGGAAGGGGGACGAATGGGACTGCAACAATCACCGCGGCATCACACTGCTCTAGTGTACCAGGGAAGACTACGCCACATCCTTCACCAGGCGTATCAGAGACCCATCTACTAAGGCATCAGAGGGCAGAGCAATCCGGATTCCACTCCTAGTAAGTCAACAATTGACTGTCTCCTTGCACTTCGAGTCATTGTAGAGCACCGTCGTGAGTTCGGACGTGGGTTGCTTGCAGCCTACATCGACCTCAAGAAGGCGTTCGATACAATATCAAGGAATCACTCTGGGAGATCCTGAGACTGCGAGACGAATTCCAATAAGGATTATTGAACTAATAGCAAGCCTATATACTGAGCACTGAAGAGTGCACCATAAAGTGTGTTGAAGGCTTGTCGAGCCTCTTTCCTGTCAGTTGAGGAGTGAGGCAGAGCTACTATTCTTGCACTAACCCTTTTCAACTTTTGCCCATGGACTGGATACTAGGCAGAGCTACTGTTCCAAAGTCATTGTGGAGCAACACTAGAGCATAATATCAAGGTTACAGACTGAGATTTTGCCGATGATGTTGCAATTCTATCTGAGTCTTTGGAAACCTTAGTGGACGCCCTCGATGCATTTAGTAATAAACAGAAGCCCTTGGGTCTAGAGGTCTCCTGGACCAAGACCAAGATCCAGGACTTTGGGGACTTACTAGGAGAACCTGTTCAGTCGGTCCGTGCTTGCGGCGAGGACATTGTAAGTCTCTGAAGAACTTTGCATACCTTGGTAGTGTAGTTCATAACTCTGGGCTGTCAGACCAGGAAGTCAGCAGACGGATTGGCCTGGCAGCTGGGGTCATGAACTCTCTCGACAAGAGTATTTGGAGATGCCGGGTACCTGTGCCAGAAAGGACCAAGCTTCTACAGGTTTTCAGGGCCCTGGTAGTACCAGTTTTGCTCTACGACATTGGAACCTGGACATTATCCAGCGCACTGGAGTCTCATGTGATGCCTTTTGTAAGAGGTCCTTACGCCGGATCATGGGGTGCTGTTGGTAGGACCATGTGTCTGGCCAACGGTTGCATCGTGAGACTGGCACAGGGTCTGTTACCTGCACAATCGAAGGATCGCTTCAACTCAAACTATATGGCCGCACGGCTCGCTTTCCAGAGGCTGATCCCGCCCATCAGGTTGTCTCTGTAAGAGACAACGCTGAAGTGAAGGAGGCCTGTGGGACGACCTAGGAGGTCATGGCTTGGGCAGATCGATCAAACCTGTCGGGAAGAACCCGAGATGGGCCGGACCCCTGCCTGGCGACTTGCCATGAGGGATCCCAAAAAAGGTGGAAGCAGAAGGTGGACGCAGCTATTCGCCCCCGTCGGAGTTAGTTCCGGATGATGATTATCGTCATTATTAATGGCATTAACATGAAAATCATCATAATTAGCCGAATTATTGCAGAAATCATCATAATCCCATAAACTCGAAAAGGGTTTTTTTTCGACTTTATTCCCAAAATGCTATATATCGCAAGATTTCACCGTTTTCTCGACTTTGGGGATTTTTATACTTTAGCCTTTTTTTCATTATGGATGGGCTTTATGATTATTATCACCATCATTATTATAATTAATAGAATTAACATGATCATTATCATCATCATAGTAATTATCGCCATAATTACCCTTAATGTAATCATTATAAGAGCTATTATCTTAACTATTAATGTCATTTCCCTCATTTTAACTATTTCTTATAATGAAAATGACAATAATGATAATTTTAGAAATAATAACAACAAAAGTAAAAATTATAATGATGTTATCGTCATTATTGCAGTTATGATTATTATTATGCTATCATTATTATTGCTATTTTTTATCTTTATAACTATTTATATAATGCTACTAGCAATAAGAATGATCTTAGAAATAATAATGAGAATTATAATAATTATAATGTCAATGATAATGATGTTATGTTTATTTCTATTGCCATTATTAGTATGGAAATTATTTGGGAATAGAGTTAATTATTGCTATTATTGCAGTAATTCTCAAGATTATCATTATAATTATGACTTTATCATTATTATCATTATTATTGTCATTATCATTGTCATTATCATCATAATTATCATCATTATTGTCAATGATAAAGGGATCATCATGGAAATCATCATAAATATCTGAATTAATGTTAAAATCCTCATAATTACCATTAAAAAGCGAAAGTTTTTTTCGAAGTTTCTCTCAACAGGCTGTAATATGCTAGATTTTACCGTTTTTATGACTTTTGGGATTTTATTACTTCTGGCCTTTATTTCATTATACATTGACTGAATGATATTTATTATATCATTATTATCATTACTGTCATCATTTTTATGATTATTATCATTAGAGTCATTATCATCATGATTATTATTATTATTATCATCATTATTGCAGTTATAATAATTATGATGCTAATTATTATTGCTATTTTTATCATTATAACTATTTATATAGTGATAATAGCAATAATGATGATCTTAGAAATAATAATGACAAAAATAAGAATTTTAATGACAATAATAATGATGTCATTATTATTTTCATTGTAATTATTAGTATGGAAATTATTGGAATAGAGTTAATTATTGCTATTATTGCAGTAATTATCAAGATTATCATTATAATTATAACTATCATTATTATCATTATTGTCATTATCGTTGTCATTATCATCATAATTATTATTATTATTGATAATAATAAAGAAATCATCAAGGAAATCATCATAAATACCTGAATTAATGTTAAAATCCTCATAATTACCATTAAAAACCGAAAAAAGTTTTTTTTTAGACGTTTCTCTCAAAAGGCTGTAATACGCTAGATTTCGCCGTTTTTTTTCGACTAATGGGATTTTATTACTTCTGGCCCTTACTTCATTATAAATGGACTGAATGATAATTATTATCATGATTATCATTACTGTCATCAATTTTATTATTATTATCATTATAGTCATTATCATGATGATTATCATTATTATTATCATCATTATTTCAGTTATGGTAATTATTATGCTAATTATTATTAATATTTTTATCATTATAACTATTTATATAATCAAAATAGCAATAATGATCTTAGAAATAATAATGACAATAATAATAATTATAATGACAATGATAATGATATTATTATTATTTCTATTGCCATTATTAGTATGGAAATTATTGGAATAGAGTTTATTATTGCTATTATTGCAGTAATTATCAAGATTATCATTATAATTATAACTTTATAATTATTTTCATTATTATTGTCATTATCATTGTCATTATCATAATTATCATCATAATTATCATTATTATTGTCAATAATAAAGGAATAATCATGGAAATCATCATAATTACCTGATTTATTGTTAAAATCTTCATAATTACCTGAATTAATGTTAAAATCCTACCAATTACCATTAAAAAGCGAAAAGGGTTTTACTATTATTATTATTATTATTATTAGGGTTTTACTGTCATCATTTTTATGATTATTATCATTATAGTCATTATCATCATGATTATCATTATTATTAAGATCATTATTATTGCTATTATCATTATATAAATAGCTATAATGAGAAAAATAGCAATAATAATTAACATAATAATTATTATAACTGCAATAATGATGATCATAATAATGATAATAATGATGATAATGACTATAATTATAATAATCATAAAGATGATGACAGTAATAATAACAATGATGATAATAATTATCATTCAGTCCATATATAATAAAATAAAGGCCAGAAGTAATAAAATCCCAATAGTCGAAAAAAACGGCAAAATCTAGCGTATTACAGCCTTTTGAGAGAACTATCGAAAAAAAACGTTTTCCCTTTTTAATGGTAATTATGAGGATTTTAACATTAATTCAGGTAATTATGAGGATTTCCCTGATGATTCCTTTATTATTGACAATAATGAAGATAATTATGATGATAATGACAATGATAATGACAATAATAATGATAATAATGATAAAGTCATAATTATAACGATAATCTTGAGAATTACTGCAATAATAGCAATAATTAACTATATTCCAATAATTTCCATACTAATAATGGCAATAGAAATAATAATAACATCATTATCATTGTCATTATAATTATTATAATTGTCATTAGTATTTCTAAGATCATCATTATTGCTATTATCATTATATAAATAGTTATAATGATAAAAATAGCAATAATAATTAGCACAGTAATTATTATAATTGCAATAATGATGATAATAATGATAATCATGATGATAATAACTATAATGATAATTATAAAAATGATGACAGTAATGATAATAATGGTGATAATAATTATCATTCAGTCCATTTATAATGAAATAAAGGTTAAGAGTAATAACATCCCAGAAGTCGAAAAAACGGCAAAATCTAACGTATTACAGCCTAGTGAGAGAAACGTCGAAAAAAAACCTTTTCGCTTTTTATGGTAATTATAAGGATTTTAACATTAATTCCGGTAATTATGATAATTTCCATGATGATTCCTTTATTATTGACAATAATGATGATAATTATGATGATAATGACAATGATAATGATAAATAGTTTTAATGATAAAAACAGCAATAATAATTATTATATCTGCATTAATGATAATAATAATAATTATAATCATGATGATAAAGACTATAATGATAATAATCATAAAAATGATGACAATAATGATAATAATGATAATAATTATCATTCAGTCCTTTTATAATGAAATAAAAGCCAGAAGTAATAAAATCCCACAAGCCGAATACACGGCAAAATCTAGCGTATTACAGCCTTTTGAGAGAAACGTAAAAAAATAAAGAAACCCTTTTCGCTTTTTAATGGTAATTATGAGGATTTTAACATTAATTCAGGAATTATGATGATTTCCATGATGATTCCTTTATTATTGACAATAATGATGATAATTATGATGATAATGACAATGATAATGACAATAATAATGATGATAATGATAAAGTCATAATTATAATGATAATCTTGATAATTACTGTAATAATAGCAATAATTAACTCTATTCCAATAATTTCCATACTAATAATGGCAATAGAATTAATAATAAGATCTTGATCATTGTCATTATAATTATTATTATTGTCCTTATTATTTCTAAGATCATCATTATTGCTATTATCATTATGTAAATAGTTATTATGTAAATAGTCATTATTATTGTCATTATCATTGTCATTATCATCATAATTATCATAACTGTCATCATTTTTATGATATTTATCATTATAGTCATTATCATCATGATTATCATTATTATCATCATTATTACAGTTATAATAATTATTATGTTAATTATTATTCCTATCATTATAACTATTTATATAATAAAATAGCAATAATGATCTTAGAAATAATAATAACAATAATAACAATTATAATGACAATGATAAAGATGTTATTATTTCTATTGCCATTATTAATATGGAAATTATTGGAATAGAGTTAATTATTGCTATTATTGCAGTAATTATCAAGATTATCATTATGATTAAAACATTATCATTATTATCATTATTATTGTCATTATCATTGCCATTATCATCATAATTATCATCATTATTGTCAATAATAAAGGAATCATCATGGAAATCATCATAATTACCTGAATTGCTGTTAAAATCCTCATAATTATCTGAATTAATGTTAAAATCTTCATAATTACCATTAAAAAGCGAAAAGTTTTTTTTCAACGTTTCTCTCAAAAGGCTGTAATACGCTAGAGTTTACCGTTTTTTCGGCTTTTGGGATTTTATTACTTCTGGCCTTTATTTCATTATAAATGGACTGAATGATAATTATTATCTTCATTATTATCATTACTGTCATCATTTATATGATTATCATCATTATAGTCATTATCATCATAATTATCATTGTTATCATCATTATTACAGTTATAATAATTATTATGTTAACTGGTATTGCTATTGTTATCATTATAACTATTTATATAATG
The DNA here is from genome assembly GCF_042767895.1 of Penaeus vannamei. Taxonomy (NCBI): domain Eukaryota; kingdom Metazoa; phylum Arthropoda; class Malacostraca; order Decapoda; family Penaeidae; genus Penaeus; species Penaeus vannamei. The sequence continues at coordinate 14,416 of NW_027218321.1, read as the reverse complement.
ATAATATCAATAATGATGATCTTAGAAATAATAATGACAATAATAATAATTATAATGACAATGATAATGATGATATTATTTTTTCTATTACCATTATTAGTATGGAAATTATTGGAATAGAGTTAGTTATTGCTATTATTGCAGTAATTATCAAGATTATCCTTATAATTATGACTTTATCATTATTATCATTATTGTTGTCATTATCATTGTCGTTATCATCATAATTATCATCATTATTGTCAATAATAAAGGATTTATCATGGAATTCATCGTAATTACCTGAATTAATGTTAAAATCCTCATAATTACCATTAAAAAGCGAAAAGTTTTTTTTTTTGACGTTTCTCTCAAAAGGCTGTAATACGCTAGATTTTGCCATTTTTCGACTTTTGGGATTTTATTACTTCTGGCTTTTATTTCATTATAAATGGACTGAATGATAATTATTATCATCATTATTATCATTACTGTCATCATTTTTATGATTATTATCATTATAGTCATTATCATCATGATTATCATTATTATTATCATTATTGCAGTTATAATAAGTATTGTGCTAATTATTATTGCTATTTCTATCATTATGACTATTTATATAATGATAATAGCAATAATGATGATCTTAAAGAAAATAATGACAATAATAATAATTATAATGACAATGATAATGATGTTATTATTATTTCTATTGCCAGTATTAGTATGGAAATTATTGGAATAGAGTTAATTATTGCTATTATTGCAGTAATTCTCAAGATTATCGTTATAATTATGGCTTTATCATTATTATTGTCATTATCAATGTCATTATCATCATAATTATCATCATTATTGTCAATAATAAAGGTATCATCATGGAAATCATCATCACCGCAACAGGATCTGACACAATATTGCCACACACTAATCGAACTCCAGTCACCTTTGAAGAGGGCTTGGAGTTCAGTTTTCTCGGGGCTTGGTATGTAGGACGAAGGTCATTTACTAAGAAATGGCCTTCAACCTCCTCAGCATGATTCCTAATAAACTGTTCCTTGTCTCTTCTTAACAGAGACCGAGTTCTGCGCACCTGTGAACGGTGCAAATCCCGATCCCCTGCCAAACGAGCCGCACGGCAAGCATCAGCGGCTTCCAGTGTCTCCTGAGAGATTGAATTCTGTCTTGCTCTTGGCCATTCTCCAATCGATTCTTGGGCTACATCAAGCGTTTCACGCTTGAAGGTGTCCCACAGAAGTACAGGGTCCGTCAGATTGTCAAGCGCTGTGAACCGATCAGAGATTGTCTCAGCAAACCTCCGAGCACACTCCCTCTCCTTCAGCCTGTCCAGATGAAACACCCTAGGGTGGTCATTGAGCCGCTTGGGAGTTTTGAAGTGTACCCGGAGGGTAGCCACAACTAATCTATGGTCAGTACCACAGAACTCAGCACTCCTATACACCCTGCAGTTCTGGAGGATCCTCCAACGAGTGCTAACGAGAATGTGGTCGATCTCCTTGGTTGCATTACCTGCATCGCTGTACCATGTCCAATGATGTGGGTCTGGGCACTGGTACCAGGAGCCAGAAATCCTCAATTTCTGGGATCTAGCATAATCCCGGAAAAGGAAGGAATTCTCGCTGCCGGTATCAACTCCCGAACCATGAGGACCGACTGACATCTCATAGCCAGCTCGATCGCAGCCAGATACCGCATTGAAGTCACCCAGAACATTCCGATTATCTCGCCGGGGACAACTGTCTGCCACGGATGCAAGGTTGGCGTAGAACATCTCTTTGACATCAAGTTTGCAAACACAGCAATAAGAGACATGAAGCCCAAAGACAGCTTCAGACTCATCACCATTATACGCTCATCGACTGGAGTGACGTCTACCACCGAGGGCTGGAGCCTAACGGAGACAGCTATGGCTACTCCCTGAAGATGGTAACCATCACTGCGGCCTGACCAGTAATAGGTGTAGCCACCTACACTGGTCATGCCACTGCCAGGTTTTCTCACCTCCGAGAGAGCAGCCACCCCTACTCTCAGCCTCCCCATTTCCCTCGATAGCAGGGGTAACCGATCATCCTGACGTAAAGAGCGGACGTTCCAAGCCCACACCCTAACTTCCCGCCTGAGGTTAACCCTCGGGCAGTCGCTCCAGGTGTACGCCACCTCTGCCACCCCCGCCGACGCTGCCCCACATAAAAGGCGGCAGGCTGCGGGACCCTTCATCCACCTGTGGGGTTCCGTAGGGCTTTGCCCCACAAGCTTCATATTGGGCTGGCGGCTGCCAGGACGAGGAGCTCCCGTTTCTATTCCGCGCCCCAGCAGTCACCCTCCCAACGGGGCAGGCAGCCCTCCTCTCTCGCTGGGTTGGAGGGACATTACCCCTCCCCCAGCATTTCCAATTAAGTGTGACGCTGCCAGTGGCTTATTCTCTGGGGGGAGGAGGACTGGAAAGGCCCACCTCCCCTGAGCCTCCCATTGACCCCAGGGGGCTTAGGGGAAGGAGTTAGTACAGGGCCAGGGCGTGTCCACACGCCGGTGGGCCATGACCCTGTACTTCTGGGGCCTCCTGTTGCTCCGAGATCCCCTACAGTTCAGCCTGGGACGGCAAGTTACCAATTTCCATAGGTGGCCACGAGGAGGCACTGCAGAAGTCTCGATGATGGAGAGGCTATGAACTGGCAGGGGAGATTTATGCAGCGCTGCTCCCTTTTTCGCACAAGGTTAGCCAGCGGTGGCAACTGCAAACGAGAAAGCATGCAATCACTAAACACTATCTAGGCTACCACAGAATCGCTTCACACTACCCTGTGCATGAAACACCCACCCATTATAATTATGACAGGAATAATGATAATAATAATAAAGTCATTATTATAATGATAATCTTGATAATTACTACAATAATAGCAATAATTAACTCTATTCCAATAATATCCATACTAATAATGGCAATAGAAATAATAATTACATTATTATCATTGTAATTATAATTATTATTATTGTCATTATTATTTCTAAGATCATCATTATTGCTATTATCCTTTTATAAATAGTTATAAGGATAAAAATATCAATAACTGCAATAATGATGATAATAATAATGATAATCATGATGATAATGACTATAATGATAATAATGATAATAATTATCATTCAGTCCATTTATAATGAAATAAAGGCCAGAAGTAATAAAATCCGAAAAGCCGAAAAAACGGCAAAATCAAGACTTTTCAGAGAAACATCGAAAAAAAAACTTTTCGCTTTTTAATGGTAATTATGAGGATTTTAACATTAATTCAGGTAATTATGATGATTTCCATGATGATTCCTTTATTATTGACGATAATGATGATAATTATGATGATAACGACCATGATAATGACAATAATAATGATAATAATGATAGTCATAATTATAATGATAATCTTGATAATTACTGCAATAATAGCAATAATTACCTCTATTCCAATAATTTCCATACTAACAATGGCAATAGAAATAATAATAATATCATTATTATCATTATTATTATTATTATTATTATTGTCATTATTATTTCTAAGATCATCATTATTGCTATTATCATTATATAAATAGTTATAATGATAAAAATAGCAATAATAATTAGCACAATAATTATTATAACTGCAATAATGATGATAATAATGATAATCATGAAGATAATGACTATAATGATAATAATCATAAAAATGATGACAGTAATGATAATAATGATATTAATTATCATTCAGTCCATTTATAATGAAATAATGGCCAGAAGTAATAAAATCCCAATAGTCGAAAAAACGGCAACATCTAGAGAATGACAATAATAATGATGATAATGATGAAGTCATAAATATAATAACAATCTCTATAACTACTGCAATAATAGCAATAATTAACTCTATTTCAGTAATTTTCATACCAATAATGGCAATAGAAATAACAATAACATCATTATCATTGTCATTATATTTATTATTATTGTCATTATTATTTCTAAGATCATCATTATTGCTATTATCATTATATATATAGCTATAATGAGAAAAATAGCAATAATAATTAGCATAATAATTATTTTAACTGCATTAATGATGATCATGATGATAATGACTATAATGATAATAAACATAAAGATGATTACAGAAATAATAATAATGATGATAATAATTAGCATTCAGTCCATTTATAATTAAATAAAGGCCAAAGTAATAAATTCCCAATAATCGAAAAAACGGCAAAATCTAGCGTATTACAGCCTTTTGAGAGAAACGTCGAAAAAAACACTTTCCGCTTTTTAATGGTAATCATGAGGATTTTAACATTAATTCAGGTATTTTTGATGATTTCCATGATGATTCCTTTATTATTGACAATAATGATGATAATTATGATGATAATGACATTGATAATGACAATAATAATGATAAAGCCATAATTATAATGATAATCTTGAGAATTACTGCAATAATAGCAATAATTAACTCTATTCCAAAAATTTCCATACTAATAATGGCAATAGAAATAATTATAACATCACTATCATTGTCATTGTAATTATTATTATTGTCATTATTATTTCTAAGATCATCATTATTGATATTATTATATAAATAGTTATAATGATAAAAATAGCAATAATTAGCATAATAATTATATTAATTGCAAATTTGATGATAATAATACTGATAATCATGAAACCATTAAAAAGCGAAACGTTTTTTTTTTCTTTCTTTCTTTTTTACACGTTTCTCTCACAAGTCTGTAATAAGCTAGCTTTTGCCGTTTTTTTCGACTTTGGGGATTTTATTACTTCTGGCCTTTATTTCACTATAAATGGACTGAGTGATAATTAGTACAGGGCCAGGGCGTGTCCACACGCAGGTGGGCCATGACCCTGTACTTCTGGGGCCTCCTGCTGCTCCGAGATCCCCTACAGTTCAGCCTGGGACCGCAAGTTGCCAGTTTCCATAGGTGGCCACGAGGAGGCACTGCAGAAGTCTCGATGATGGAGAGGCTTTGAACTGGCAGGGGAGACTTATGCAGCGCTGCTCCCTTTTTCGCACAAGGCTAGCCAGCGGTGGCAACTGCAAACGAGAAGGCATGCAAGCACTAAACACTATCTAGGCTACCACACCATCGCTTCACACCACCCTGTGCATGAAGCTCCCACCCATTATAATTATGATAGGAATAATGATGATAATGATTAAGTCATAATTATAATGATAATCTTCAAAATTACTGCAATAATAGCAATAACTAACTCTATTACAATAAATTCCATACTAATAATGGCAATAGAAATAATAATTACATTATTATAATTGTCATTATAATTATTATTATTGTCATTATTATTTCTAAGATCATCATTATTGCTATTATCCTTATATAAACAGTTATAATGATAAAAACAGCAATAATAACTAGCATAATAATTATTATAACTGCAAAAATGATGATAATAATGATAATCGTGATGATATTGGCTATAATGATAATCATAAAAATGTTAACGGTAATGATAATAATGATGATAATAATCATCATTCAGTCCATTTATAATGAAATAAAGGCCAGAAGTAATAAAATCCCAAAAGTCGAAAAAACGGGAAAATCTAGCGTATAACAGCCTTTTGAGAGAAATTCGAAAAAAAAACCTTTTCGCTTTTTAATGGTAATTATGAGGATTTTAACATTAATTCAGATAATTATGATGATTTCCATGATGATTCCTTTCTTATTGACAATAATGATGAAAATTAGGATGATAATAATAATGACAATAACAATGATAATAATGATAAAGTCATAATTATAATGATAATCTTGATAATTACTGCAATAATGGCAAAAATTAACTCTATTCCAATAATTTCCATACTAATAATGACAATAGAAATAATAACATCATTATCATTGTCATTATAATTATTAATATTGTCATTATTATTTCTAAGATCATCATTATTGCTATTATCCTTATATAAATAGTTATAATGATAAAAATAGCAAAAATATTTAGCATGATAATTATTATAACTACAATAATGATGATAATAATGATAATCATGATGACAATGACTGTAATGATAATGATCATAAAAATGATGACAGTAATGATAATAATGATTATAATTATTATTCAGTCCATTTATAATGAAATAAAGGCCAGAAGTAATAAAATCCCAGAATTCGAAAAAAAACGACAAAATCTAGCGTATTACAGCCTTCTGAGAGAAACATCGAAAAAAAACTTTTTTTTTTTGCTTTTTAATGGTAATTATGAGGATTTTAACATTAATTCAGGTAATTATGATGATTTCCATGATGATTCCTTTATTAATGACAATAATGATTATAATTATGATGATAATTATGATGATACTGACAATAATAATGATAATTATGTCAATGATAATGACAATAATAATGATAAAGTCATAATTATAATGATAATCTTGATAATTATTGCAATAATAGCAATGATTAACTCTATTCCAATAATTTCCATACTAATAATGGCAATAGATATAATAATAACATCATTATCATTGTCATTATAATTATTATTATTGTCATTATTATTTCTAAGATCATCATTATTGCTATTATCATTATATAAAATGTTACAATGATAAAAATAGCAATAATAATTAGCATAATAATTATTATAACTGTAATAATGAAGGTAATAATAATGATAATCATGATGATAATGACTATTATGGCGATAATTACTATAATGATGATGTTAATGCTATTAATGATTGTAGTGGATATTCGTAAACTCCGAAAGTTAAAGATGTTGATTTGGTAGCGTGTATTCCAACTACAGGTAATCTCCATGTTGGTCTGACGTTAATTAACAATGACTCTCAGGTGAGCTAAAGAGTGATTCCGTAGTCACGAGAAAAACAATAAGACCACTGGCTGACAAAAAGGCAACATAAAAAGGAGTATACATATTATACATTTATTCGCACAAAACTTTCAAAAAGAACAAATACACAGGACAACACACCATACAGTTACTTGAAAAACACAGAGGCAACCCGCCATAACCCGAGAAGCACCAGTCAGCCAGCTAAAAATCCAACGGTCTGTCACCACACACGAACAAAGGCCTCTCTCCCTAGACCGATCTGGCTTGACCTTATATACAGGTGGCTCCCGTGCTTACTGGGATTTTACCCATAATGCAGTTAATTTATTTGTTAAATAATGTATGGTGTGTCTAAAATAAATTAAGAAATACATAAAATAAAAAGAACGATAAAATTATACAAAAATGGGCACATAAAATGGACAAAAGATAGGAAAGTACGAAAAAGTGAAAGGGATCCGTGAGAGAAAGCGGAGAAACACGAAGGGAAAAACGAGAGAAAAACAAAGCTAAGGTGAATTAGTCGAAGACGAAAAGGCAAGAATAAACAAGGTAAGTATAGAATATAAGGTAAGTAGTGTATAAGAAGTGTTGTGTATAGTAGGAGTAGTGTAGATGTAGAGGTAGATCACGGACCAGCGGGAAAGGTAAGTTAAAGGATTATAAAACACAGGTTTATTCTTATATAAAAAAAAGGCGCAGAATGATAAAAATAGCAATAATAATTAGTATAATGATTATTATAACTGCAATAAGGATGATAATAATAATGATAATCATGATGATAATGACTATAATTATAATCATAAAAACGATGACAGTAATGATAATAATTATCATTCAGTCCATTTATAGTGAAATAAAAGCCAAAAGTAATAAAATCCCAAAAGTCGAAAAAACGGCAAAATCTAGCGTATTTCAGCCTTCTGAGAGTAGTGTCGAAAAAAAAACTTTTTGCTTTTTAATGGTAATTGTGAGGATTTTAACATTAGTTCAGGTAATTATGATGATTTCCATGATGGTTCCTTTATTGTTGATAGTAATGATGAAAATTATGATGATAATAACAATAATAATGGTAATAATGATAAAGTCATAATTATAATGATAATCTTGATAATTACTGCAATAATAGCAATAATTAACTCTATTCCAATAATTTCCATACTAATAATGGCAATAGAAATAATAATATCATTATCATTGTCATTATAATTATTATTATTGTCATTATTATTTCTAAGATCATCATTATTGCTATTATCATTATATAAATAGTTATAATGATAAAAAAGCAATAATGATTAGCATAGTAATTATTATAACTGCAATAATGATGATAATAATGATAATCATTATGATAATGACTATAATGATAATAATCATAAAAATGATGACTAATGATAATAATTATCATTCAGTCCAGTTATAATGAAATAAAGGCCAGAAGTAATAAAATACCAAAAGTCGAAAAAACGGTAAAATCTAGCGTATCTAGTGTATTACAGCCTTTTGAGAGAAACGTCGAAAAAAAACCATTTCGCTTTTTAATGGTAATTTCAGGTATTTATGATGATTTCCATGATGATACCTTTATTATTGACAATAATGATGATAATTATGATGATAATGACAATGATAATGACAATAATTATGATAATAATAATAAAGTCGTAATTATAATGATAATCTTGATAATTACTGTAATAATAGCAATAATTAACTCTCTTCCAATAATTTCCAAACTAATAATGGCAATAGAAATAATAATTACATCATTATAATTGTCATTATAGCTATTATTATTGTCATTATTATTTCTAAGATCATCATTATTACTATTATCATTATATAAATAGTTATAATGATAAAAATAGCAATAATAATTAGCATAGTAATTATTATAACTGCAATAATGATGATAATAATAATGATAATCATGATTATAATGACTATAATGATAATAATCATAAAAATGATGACAGTAATGATAATAATGATAATAATTATCATTCAGTCCATTTATAATGAAATAAAGGCCAGAATTTCCATACTAATAATGGCAATAGAAATAATAATAACATCATTATCATTGTCATTATAATTATTATTGTCAGTTTTATTTCTAAGATCATCATTATTGCTATTATCATAATGAAAATATTTATAAGGGTAAAAATAGCAATAAAAATTAGCATAATAATTATTATAACTGATATAATGATGAGAGAAACGTCGGAAAAAAAAATCGCTTTTTAATGGTAAATATGAGGATTTTAACAATAATTCAGGTAATTATTATGAATTTCATGATGATTCCTTTATTATTGAAAATAATGATATTTATGATGACAATGACAATGACAATAATAATAATAATGATAAAGTCATGATTATAATGATAATCTTGATAATTACTGCAATAATAGCAATAATTAAATCTATTCCAAGAATTCCCATACTAATAATGGCAATAGAAATAAAAACATTATCATTGTCATTATAATTATTATTACTGTCATTATTTCCAGATCATCATTATTGCTGTTATCATTATATAGATAGTTATAATAATAAAAATAGCAATAATACTTAGCATGATAATTATTATAACTGCAATAATAATGATAATAATAATTATAATCATGATGATAATGACTATAATGATAATAATCATAAAAATGATGACAGTAATGATAATAATGATAATAATTATCATTCAGTCCATTTATAATGAAATAAAAGCCAAAAGTAATAAAATCCCAATAGTCGAAAAAAACGGCAAAATCTAGCGGATTACAGCCTTTTGAGAGAAACGTCGAAAAGTTAGTCTTCTCGCTTTTTAATGGTAATTATGAGGATTTTAACATTAATTCAGGTAATTATGATGATTTCCATGATGATTCCTTTGTTATTGACAATAATGATGATAAATGTGATGATAATGACAATAATAATGATAATAATGATAAAGTCATAATTATAATGATAATCTTGAGAATTACTGCTATAATAGCAATAATTAACTCTATTCCAATAATTTCCATACTAATAATGGCATTAGAAATAATAATAACAGCATTATCATTGTCATTATAAATATTATTATTGCCATTATTATTTCTTAGATCATTATTGCTATTTGATTATATAGATAGTTATAATGATAAAAATAGCAATAATAATTAGCATAATAATTATTATAACTGCAATATTGATGATAATGATAATGATAATCATGATGATAATGACTATAATGATAATAATCATAAAATTGATGACAGTAATGATAATTATGATGATAACAATTATCATTCAGTCCATTTATAATGAAATAAAGGCCAGAAGTAATAAAATCCCTAAAGTCAAAAAAAGAGCATTATGAGAAAAATGTCGAAAAAAACCATTTCGCTTTTTAATGGTAATTATGAGAATTTTAACATTAATTCAGGTAATTATGATGATTTCCATGATGATTCCTTTAATATTGACAATATTGATGATAAATATGATAATGACAAAAATAATGACAATAATAATGATAATGATGATAAAGTCATAATTTCAATGATAATCTTGATAATTACTGCAATAATAGCAATAATTAACTCCATTCCAATAATTTCCATACTGATAATGGCAATACAAATAATAATATCATTATCATTGTCATTATGATTATTATTATTGTCATTATTTTTTCTAAGATCAATATTATTGCTATTATCATTATATAAATAGTTATAATGAAAAAATAGCAATAATAATTAGCATAATAATTATTATAACTGTAATAATGATGATAATAATAATGATAATCATGATGATAATGACTATAATGATAATCATGATGATAATGACTATAATGATAATAATCTTTAAATTGATGACAGTAATGATAGTAACGATAATAAATATCATTCAGTCCATTTATAATGAAATAAAGGCTAGGAGTAATAAAATCCCAATAGTCGAAAAAAAAGGCAAAATCTAGCCTTTTGACAGAAGCGTCGAAAAAAAACTTTTCGCTTTTTAATGGTAATTATGAGGATTTTAACATTAATTCAGGTAATTATGATGATTTCCACGATTATTTCTTTATTATTGACGATAATGATGATAATTATAGTGATAACGACAAGGATAATGACAATAATAATGATAATAATGATAAAGTCATAATTATAATGATAATCTTGATAATTACTGTAATAATAGCAATAATTAACTCTATTCCAATAATTTCCATACTAATAATAGCAATAGAAATAATAATAACATCATTATCATTGTCATTATAATTATTATTATTGTAATTATTATTTCTAAGATAATCATTATTGCTATTATCATTATATAAATAGTTATAATGATAAAAATAGCAATAATAATTACCATAATAATTATCATAACTGCAATAATAATGATAATAATGATGATCATGATGATAATGAAAATAATGATAATAATCATAAAAATGAGGACAGTAATGATAATAATAAGGATAATAATTATCATTCAGTCTATTTATAAGGAAATAAAGGCCAGAAGTAATAAAATCCCAGAAGTCGAAAAAACGGTAAAATCTAGCGTATTACAGCCTTTTGAGAGAAACGTCGAGAAAAAACCTTTTCGCTTTTTATTGGTAATTATAAGGATTATAACATTAATTCGGGTAATTATGATGAATTCCCTGATGATTCCTTTATTATTGACAATAATGATGATAATTATGATGACAATGACAATGATAATGACAAAAATAATGAAAATAATGATAAAGTCATAATTATAATGATAATCTTGATAATTACTGCAATAATAGCAATGATTAACTTCCAATAATTTCCATACTAATAATCGCAATAGAAATAATAATATCATCATTATCATTGTCATTATAATTATTGTTATTGTTACTATTATTTCTAAGATCATCATTATTGCTATTATCATTATATAAATAGTTATAATGATAAAAATAGCAATAAAAATAAGCATAAATGACTATAATGATAATGATCATAAAGATGATGACAGTAATGATAATAATCATGATAATAATTATTATTCAGTCCATTTATAGTGAAATAAGGGCCAGAAGTAATCAAATGCATATAGTCGAAAAAATGGCAGAATCTAGTGTATTACAGCCTTTTTAGAGAAACGTCGAAAAAAATCTTTTCCCTTTTTAATAGTACTTATGAGGATTTTAACATTAATTCAGGTAATTATGATGACTTCCATGATGATTCCTTTATCATTGGCAATAATGATGATAATTATGATGATAATGACAATGATAATGACAATTATAATGATAATAATGATAAAGTTATAATTATAATGATAATCTTGCGAATTACTGCAATGATAGCAATAATTAACTCTATTCCAATAATTTTCATACTAATAATGGCAATAAAAATTATAATAACATCCTTATAATTGTCATTATAATTATGATTATTGTCACTATTATTTCTAATATCATCATTGTTGCTATTATCATTATATAGATAGTTATAATGATAAAAATAGCAATAATAATTAGCATAATAATTATTACAACTTCAATAATGATGATAATAATAATGATAACCATAATGATAATGACTAAAACTATAATTATCATAAAAATGATGACAGTAATGATAATAATAATGATAATAATTATCATTCAGCCCATTTATAATGAAATAAAGGCCAGAAGTAATAAATTTCCAAAAGTCGAAAAAACGGAAAAATCTTTGGAGGGAAACGACGAAAAAAAACTTTTCGCTCTTAAATGGTAATTATGAGGATTTTAACATTAATTCAGGTAATTATAATAATTTCCATGATGATTCCTTTATTATTGACAATAATGATGATAATTATGATGATGATGACAATGATAATGACAATAATAATAATATCCTCATAATTACCATTAAAAAGCGAAAAGAGGTTTTCTTTCGACGTTTCTCTGAAAAGTCTGTATTACGCTAGGTTTTGCCATTTTTTCGACTTTTAGGAATTTATTACTTCTGGCCTTTATTTCATTATAAATGGACTGAATGATAATTATTATCATCATTATTATCATTACTGTTATCATTTTTATGATTATCATCATTATGGTCATTATCATCATGATTATCATTACTATCATCATTATTGCAGTTATAATAATTATCATGCTAATTATTATTACTATTTTTATCATTATAATTATTTATAATTAAATTATTAATAATGATCTTAGAAATAATAATAATTATAATGACAATGATAATAATGTTATTATTATTTCTATTGCCATTTTGGTATGGAAATTGTTGGAATAAAGTTATTTATTGATATTATTGCAGTAATTATCAAGATTATCATTATGATTATGACTTTATCATTATTATCAATATAATTGTTATTATCACTGTCATTATCAAACCCGAGTTAATGTTAAAATCCTCATAACTAACATTAAAAAGCGAAAAGGGTTTTTTTTTCGACGTTTCTCTCAAAAGTCTGTAATACGCTAGATTTTCCCGTTTTTTCGACTATTGCGATCTTATTACTTCTGGCTTTTATTTCATTATAAATGGACTGAATGATAATTATTATCATAATTATTATCATTACTGTCATCATTTTTATTATTATTATCATTATAGTCATTATCATCATGCTTATCATTATTATTATCATCATTATTGCAGTTATAATAATAATGCTAATTATTATTGCTATTTTTATCATTATAACTATTTATATACTGAAAATAGCAATAATGATGATCTTAGAAATAAAAATGGCATTAATAAAAATCATAATGACAATGATGATGATGTTATTATTATTTCTATTGCCATTATTGGTATGGAAATTACTGGAATAGAGTTAATTATTGCTATTATTGCAGTAATTATCAAGATTATGATTATGATTATGACTTTATCATTATTATGAATATAATTGTTATTATCACTGTCATTATCAAAAGCGAAAAGGTTTTTTTTTCGACGTTTCTCTCAAAAGTCTGTAATACGCTAGATTTTCCCGTTTTTTCGACTATTGGGATCTTATTACTTCTGGCTTTTATTTCATTATAAATGGACTAAATGATAATTATTATCATAATTATTATCATTACTGTCATCATTTTTATGATTATTATCGTTATAGTCATTATCATCATGCTTATCATTATTATTATCATCATTATTGTAGTTATAATAATAATGCTAATTATTATTGCTATTTTTATCATTATAACTATTTATATAATGAAAATAGCAATAATGATGATTTTAGAAATAATAATGGCAATAATAAAAATCATAATGACAATGATAATGATATTATTATTTCTATTGCCGTTATTAGTATGGAAATTATTGGAATAGAGTTAATTATTGCTATTATTGCAGTAATTATCAAGATTATCATTATGATTATGACTTTATCATTATTATCAATATAATTGTTATTATCACTGTCATTATCATCATTATTGTCAATAATAAAGGAATCATCATGGAA